>NC_057796.1:183238937-183446856 GCF_018294505.1 Triticum aestivum
TCGCCATAGCTGCAACTTCGCGTACTTCGTTTGTGTTTAACGACCAGACAAAGGCGTCACAGAACCCCACCTTGATCAATAAAGCTTTCCTATTATATTCACAATATCTAGATTGCAACCTTAGTTTCTTGCTTGTTCTTTGTTTGCCTACAGGAAACAGACCTTCGTGGTCAGGTTGATCATGCTCCGGCGTGGTCAATAACCTCTCGGAGTTGGTTTAGCGATTGCTAAGGCACAACGTCCTCGCACGTTCGTAGTCGGATCGTCAAAGTCGGCTTCCTCCAAAACAATAGCCACCATCTCATCGAAAGACGGGACACCTTTGCCTCTATCAAGTGGTATCCGATTTCCAGGTTGCTCAATGAGATTTTACAGTTTTTCGTAGTTTAGATCGAGTCTGTTCTTCATACCTACAGTCCACGAAAAATCCACACAAAAGAAATTTACGGCTAGTTCATCCTATCCGAACCAATCTGAGCCTTTGCATAATCTTTTCTATATTTGCTTTGTTGAATTTGCGGTTGCATCGTCGTCTCAAGTTGCTGGTCTTAGCGTCTAGTTCTTTAGAGTTTCGAGTTCTGTTCACAAGTTGTCACGCCGCCGCCGCACCAACATATTCCTTACCGCTGCCATATACACCCGCCTGTCCACCACCAATCCGAGTCCACATATACATCCGCCTGTCCACCACCAATCCGAGTGCACATATACATCTACCAGTCCACCACCAATCTGAGTCCACATATACATCTGCCTGTCCATCACCAATCCGAGTCTTTTCATATTAGGTTTGTTTTCGAGATCCATCTAGTTTCCGTTTCGTGTTTCCTTGCCTGAGTAGGTTTCGGAAAAAAAAATCGTTTACTTTTATTTTCCGTTTCGTGTTTCCTTGCCTGAGTAGGCTTCGAAAAAAAAGAGTCTGGAGACCCCCGGGCAGTTTTTAGGCCAAACTTTCGGCGACCAAAAATATTTTTCCCTATCCTATTTGTAGGTCCCACGGAGCGATTTGAGACACTCCCCATCATAGTGATTTTTTGTCGCACTTTTTCGTCGTTGCCTCCATGATTTCCGGAAAAAAATTGTCAAAAAAATTTCGTGCCTATCCTGTTAGTTTGACTTGGGAAGAGTTTTGAGACACTCGCCATTATAGTGATTTTTCGCAAAAAAAAGAGCAAAAAAAATTCAGAGTGCTTTTCCCTTGTTTACGTGTCGCGCCGTGATTTTGTTCGGGTTCTAGGCTCGCGTTTCTAGTACGGTCTAGCCTAGGACCAGCACAGTAAGGTCGTTGAGCGTTTATTCAACTTTGCATCTCTGAATTGATTATTGCTGACCCTTTTTGCTACCATATTATAAGCCTTCCCAGCTCCACATACATCTACGTCGTGCGTTTGACTCTCCCTGGTAATCGCTCTATCCAAGCTTTGAGAGTTTTGACTACAACGGTTGCCGATCACCACCTGCTGCTTGGTAAGAACTGGTAAGAATTTGAGATTTGCTTGACGGATTTGTGACGCCCCACCACCACCATTTTCTAGTAGTCTGTAGGATCATATTCTTGTGTGTTTCTATTGCTGCTAACCATGGCAGGATCACAAGTCGATGAGACTGACTGGGAGAACATGACGAATAAGAAATTGCATGATAAATTTCAGCAAATGATGACTGAACAAGTGCAAGATGTGCTAAACAATTTTGAAAAGGCAATGGATAAGATAACTGGCTTTGAGAAGACGTTCGAAACAAAGCTCGATAAAAAATTTAATGAAGTGCTTGCGCGTCTTCCACACCCACCACCGGCTGCACCTGCCGCACCTCTGCCACAACAACAACAACAACAACGACGACTACCTCCACGTCGCGAAACAACCCTCCGCCGAGCGAGCCGTGTCCCTCTTGAGCCTGGCCAAACCGTTGGTGCTGCTGTTGATACTTCTTTGGCTCCTGCTGCTAATGAGGAGGAGGAGGATTATGCGGGAGATTACGAGGATGAGGTTGATCGAAATTAGAACTACGTGCAACCACCAGCACCACAACCACCAGGTCATCCACATGCAAATAATCGCAATGGTTGGGCTGCACCACCCCCTCAGGTATGAGATCATGACCATCTCCCTAAACTGAAATTGAATATTCCACCATTTGAGGGTAGATATGTTCCTGATATATATCTTACTTGGGAGTTAGAAACCGAACAACGTTTTACATGTTTAGAATATCCCGAGGAGAGACGTGTTGCTGCTACACTTTGTGCTTTCACTAGTTTTGCTTGTGTGTGGTGGTCTGAACATCGTAGATTATATCCGAATAATATTCCAACTACTTGAGCTGCTTTGAAAACTGCTATGCGTACTCGTTGGGTTCCACCATATTATCAATGTGAATTACTTCAAAAATTGCAGCGTTTAAGACAAGGAAAAAATTCTGTAGAGGAATATTATCAGGAATTACAAACTTGCATGATTAGATGTGGTATTGTTGAGGATAATGAAGCTATGCTTGCACGTTTTATGGGTGGATTAAATAGAGAGATTCAGACCATTCTAGAGTATAAGGAGTATAATAATATCACTTGTTTATTCCATCTTGCTTGTAAAGCTAAATGTGAAGTGCAGGATCGACAGGCATTGGCACGAACTAACTTTTCTGCAGGTCGACCTTCTTCATGGACACCGGTGCATCCTCTACTTCCACACATTCTACTGCATCGCTACATCCATCAGCTGCCACCTCCATTCGTGATAAAAGAAAGCAGGCACAACCACCACTATCTACCAAGAGCACACCTGTCGGGCCTGTACAGAGTTCTTCTTCCATGGCATCAACAGGGCACACAAGTGATATTATTTGTCGTCGTTGTAAGGGGAGGTCATTATGCAAGAGAATGCAAATCTCAGCGTGTGATGGTTGCTACTGAGGATGGTGGGTATCAGTCCGCTAGTGACTATGATGAGGAGACTTTGATCTTATTACATGTGAAGAACACGATGGAGATGATTCTGAACATGAGATGCATACAAGGCTCCCGAAGATGCTGACAGGTACAAATGTTTAGTTTCTCAACGTGTTTTGAGTGTGCAGGTTACACAAGCTGAGCAAAATCAGAGGCATAATTTGTTCCATACAAAGGGAGTTGTGAAGGAACGTTCTGTTTGCGTCATTATAGATGGAGGGAGCTGAAACAACTTGGCTAGCATGGAGATGGTGGAGAATCTATCTCTCACCACAAGGCCACATCCGCATCCTTATTATATCCAATGGTTCAACAACAACGGCAAGGTTAAGGTAACATGTACTGTTCGTGTGCATTTTAGTATCTCTACATATGCTGATTATGTTGATTGTGATGTGGTACCTATGCAAGCATGTTCCTTATTACTTGGTAGACCATGGCAATTTGATAAAAATTATGTACACCATGGTAGAAACAATCAGTATACTCTTGTTCATAAGGATAAACATATTACTTTCTTCCTATGTCTCCTGATTCCATTTTGAAAGATGATATTCATAGAGCTAATAAAGCAAAACAGGAGAAAAATAAGAGTGAAAATCAGATTGTGGCAAAAGAATTTGAGCAACAAATGAAGCCTGATAATAAACCATCTAGTGTTGCTTCTGAAATTAAATTGAAAAGTGCATGTTTACGTGCCACCAAATCTGATATTGATGAGCTAGATTTTAGCAAATCTATTTGATATGCTTTTGTGTGCAAAGAGGCATTATTTTCATTCGAGGACGTGCCTTCCTCTTTGCCTCGTGCTGTTACTAACATTTCGCAGGAGGTCACTGACGTCTTTCCAAAAGACGTGCCACCGGGATTACCACCTATTCGAGGGATTGAGCATCAGGTTGATTTAATTCCCGGTGCATCGCTACCCAACCGTGCACCATACCATACCAATCCAGAGGAGACGAAGGAGATTATGCGTCAAGTACAGGAGCTCCTCGACAAAGGTTATATACGCGAATCTCTTAGTCCTTGTGTTGTTCCTATCATACTAGTGCCGAAAAAGGATGGTACATCGCGTATGTGTGTTGATTGTAGAGGCATTAATAATATTACTATTCGTTATCGTCATCCTATTCCTAGGCTAGATGATATGCTTGATGAATTGAGTGGCTCTACAATTTTCTCCAAAGTTGATTTGCGTAGTGGATACCATCAAATTCGTATGAAATTGGGAGATGAATGGAAAACTGCATTTAAAACTAAGTTTGGTTTATATGAGTGGTTAGTCATGCCTTTTGGGTCAACTAATGCACCTAGTACTTTGATGAGATTAATGAACGAAGTTTTACGTGCTTTCACTGGACGATTTGTGGTAGTCTATTTTAATGATATACTGATTTATAGTAAATCTTTGGAGGAACATTTGGGACATTTATGTGCTATTTTTATTGCTCTACGTGATGCACATTTGTTTGGTAACCTTGGAAAGTGCACCTTTTGCACCGACCGAGTATCTTTTCTTGGCTATGTTGTTACTCCACAGGGAATTGAAGTTGATAAAGCCAAGATTGAAGCTACCGAGAGTTGGCCGCAGCCCAAAACGGTCACACAAATGAGGAGTTTCCTTGGCCTGGCTGGTTTCTATAGGCATTTTGTGAGAGATTTCAGCACCATTGCTGCACCTCTCAACGAGCTTACAAAGAAGGATGTGCCTTTTGTTTGGGGTACCGCACAGGAAGAAGCCTTCACGGTATTGAAAGATAAGTTGACACATGCTCCTTTACTCCAACTTCCTGATTTTAGTAAGACTTTTGAGCTTGAATGTGATGCTAGTGGAATACAAGATGGCAAACCTGTTGCAGACTTTTCTGAAAAATTGAGTGGGCCTAGTCTGAACTATTCTACTTATGACAAACAATTATATGCTTTTGTTCGTACTTTAGAAACATGGCAACATTATTTATGGCCCAAAGAATTTGTTATACATTCTGATCATGAATCTTTGAAACATATTAAAAGTCAAGACAAACTGAATCATAGACATGCTAAATGGGTTGAATTCATTGAGACTTTCCCTTATGTCATTAAACACAAGAAGGGTAAAGAAAATGTTATTGCTGATGCATTGTCTCGTCGTTATACTATGCTTTCACAACTTGACTTTAAAATATTTGGTTTGGAGACCATCAAAGATCAATATTTACATGATGCTGAATTTAAAGATGTATTGCAGAATTGTAAAGAAGGGAGAACATGGAACAAGTTCGTCGTTAACGATGGATTTGTGTTTCATGCTAACAAGCTTTGCATTCCAACTAGCTCCGTTCGTCTTTTGTTGTTGCAGGAGGCGCATGGAGGAGGATTAATGGGACACTTTGGCGTGAAGAAGACGGAGGATATACTTGCTACACATTTCTTTTGGCCAAAGATCACACGGGATGTTGAGCGTTTTGTTGCTCGCTGCACTACATGTCAAAAAGCTAAGTCACGACTCAATCCTCATGGTTTATATATGCCTTTGCATGTACCTCGTGTTCCTTGGGAGGATATATCTATGCACTTTGTTTTAGGTTTACCTCGAACAAAGAAGGAGAGGGATAGCATATTTGTTGTCGTGGATAGTTTCTCGAAAATGGCACACTTTATACCATGTCATAAAAGCGATGATGCTGTTAATGTTGCTGATTTATTCTTTCGTGAAATTATTCGCTTGGATGGTGTGCCAAATACTATTGTTTTAGATCGTGATACTAAATTTCTTAGCCACTTTTGGAGATGTTTATGGGCTAAGTTGGGGACTAAACTGCTTTTTAGTACTACATGTCATGCCCAAACTGATGGACAAACTGAAGTAGTCAATAGAACATTGTCTACTATGCCTAGGGCTGTTTTGAAGAATAATAAGAAAATGTGGGAAGAATGCTTGCCTCATATTGAATTTGCTTATAATTGTTCATTGCATTCTACGACTAAGATGTGCCCTTTTGAAATTGTGTATGGTTTCCTCCCTCATGCACCTATTGATTTGTTGCGTCTTCCATCTTCGGAGAAGGTAAATTTTGATGCTAAATAACATGCTGAATTAATTTTAAAAATGCATGAGTTAACTTAGGAAAACATTGAGCGTATGAATGCTAAATATAAACTTGCTGGAGATAAGGGTAGAAAGCATGTTGTGTTCGCACCTGGAGATCTTGTTTGGTTACATTTGCGTAAGGATAAATTTCCTGATTTGTGCAAATCAAAGCTAATGCCACGTGTTGATGGTCCTTTTAAGGTGTTAGAGAAAATAAATGATAATGCATATAAACTTGAGCTGCCTTCAGATTTTTGGGTTAGTCCCACTTTTAACATTGCAGATTTGAATCCTTACTTGGGTGAGGAAGATGAGCTTCCGTTGAGGACGACTTCATTTCAAGAAGGGGAGGATGATGAGGACATCAATACCATTTTTACACCCACGGCCCCTACTACTACTACATATACTGGACCAATTACTAGAGCTCGCGCACGCCAATTAAATTATCAGGTACTTCGTTTCTTGGTAATGATTCTAATGTTCATGAGAATATGATGCTGCCTAAATTGGATACATTTGTTTTTCTTACAAATGAAGGGCCTGGCATGCATAAGAGGGATGAACACTGGAGCAAGACCAAGCCTGGAGATGATGGCATGCGCAAGCGGAACAAGAACGGAGTTACAAGTGATGATTTCGGGACTTTGAAGCCACCATGAGGAGTGCATGAAGCCTTGGACGAAATATACAAGATGCCACTTCATAAATTTTGTCCAGAGGCTATTCTAGGTGCTGCGTCACCTTATTATTAGGCCAGGCCCATGTAATTTCGAAGTACTTAAAGTATAGGCTATTTTTAGAGTCTGTATGTGTGGGGAAACAAAAGTTAGGGTTGGTTTCGGACCCCTCCCTCAAGGGCGACGAAATTCCCCACCTCTTCCTCCATATATACAACCCTTAGGGCATCATTTAGACTTTGGGTTTTGTTTAGATTAAAGTTCGCCATAGCTGCAACTTCACGTACTTCGTTTGTGTTCAACGACCAGACAAAGGTGTCACAGAAACCCACCTTGATCAATAAAGCTTTCCTCTTATATTCGCAATATCCAGATTGCAATCTTAGTTTCTTGCTTGTTCTTCGTTTGCCTGCAGGAAACAGACCTTCGTGGTCAGCTTGATCGTGCTCCGGCGTGGTCAGTAACCTCTCGGAGTTGGTTTAGTGATTGTTAAGGCGCGACGTCCTCGCACGTTCGTAGTCGGATTGTCAAAGTCGACTTCCTCCAAAATGATAGCCACCATCCAATCGAAAGACGAGACACCTTTGCCTCTATCAGGGTCTTCGTCTTCTGGTTCTCATCTAGTTTTGCAGGCCTTTGGTCCATACAAAGATCTGCATGCCACTACGCAAGGCACCCCTGAGTCTTGTCCTTGACGCTGTCGATGGTTCCAGAGCTCTCAGGCTCAAGGGTGGTGGCCTTGCTGGTGTTGGGCAGGTTGCCCCGGCAAGACTCTTGCCGGGGCTACGTAGGCCGACACGGCAAGGCTCTTGCCGGGGGAAGCCCATCTTGTCCCTTCGCTCTTTATGCTTCTGGCTTGAGTGCTGCCTCGGCAGCCTTGTATCTTTGCTTCCTCTGCTTTGTCAAGCATGGCCATAGGTGCGGCTACGACTGCCCGTGCACAAGTAAAGGGGTACATGCTTGGGCCGCAAACGATGCATAAAGCCCTAGTCCTGCTTTGTGTGTATTTAGTGTTCTTGAGCTCTTGAACTAACTACGGTGCATCCCCAGTCTAAAAAGTCTGAATCCTCCCTCAGTACGCCTCGGGCCTCCTTTTATATGTCAAAGGGGTTGCCACAGTGACACACAGGAGGTGGAAAGTGTGTACAGTGTACAAGTTTATCTCCTGACATCATAGGACAAACGCATTTAATGCGCCGCCTATGTGTCCTCTTGCTTTATCGGGAACGGCAAAGAAGCTCGTCCCGTCTATCATTGCCTCACCTTGCTTCGACGCGCATCCAAGGTGACGAGGCATGCAGCGCCACGCTGGGAGGCTGGCTGCGGAGCTGGTGCGGTGGCAGGGTCTTCACGAAGATCTGCATGCCACCACGCACGTGCTTGGCTAGTTGGCCTAGAAGCTGCATGCTGCCACGCAGGCGCTCGCCTAGTTGTTAGGCTGGCCGCCACGTCGGAACGGGTGCGGGGCAACGAAACTCTGGCAAGTGCGGGCCTCGGCCCGACAGATGTCCCCGGCAAGGGTCTTGCCGGGGTCTCGTGGGTGTCCCCAACAAGGATCTTGCCGGGGGTCTTCGTCTTCTGGTTCTCATCTAGTTTTGTAGGTCTTTGGTCCACAAAAAGATCTACATGCCACTATGCAAGACACTCCTGAGTCTTGTCCTTGACGCTGTCGATGGTGCCAGAGCTCTCAGGCTCAAGAGTGGTGGCCTTGCTGGTGTTGGGCAGGTTGCGCCGGCAAGACTCTTGCCGGGGCTACGTAGGCCGCCCCGGCAAGGCTCTTGTCGAGGGAAGCCCATCTTGTCCCTTTACTCTTTATGCTTCTGGCTTGAGTGCTGCCTCGGCATCCTTGTATCTTTGCTTCCTCTGCTTTGTCAAGCGTGGCCATATGTGCGGCTACGACTGCCCGTGCACAAGTAAAGGGGTATAGAAAGATACCTACTTTTGTACACCGACAGCCACCCAGCTCCATTCGTTGGAACTGATGGTCCTAGGGAGCTATAAGAGGAAGAAATGACCCAAATCGACCGCCGGGTTAAAATCCTTCATTCCAAGTCATAGCCCGAGAGAGAGAAGAGAGGCATACCCGGGTGGTGAAGGAGTCGTCGTCGAAGGAGGAGGAACCGCTGGAGAGGTCATAGAAGAAGAGCATGGCGACCCCTGCGGTAGGATGCGAGACGGTGAGAGCGTGTAAGAAAGCGAGGAGGCTATAGCTTAGGAAGGAAGGAAGGAGGAAAGAGGGGAAATGTGACTTGTGGTCGGGGAGAAAAGGGCGTGGGGAAGGGGGGCAGGGGTAGACATTTCGGCGGTAGGCCAAAACATTCGAAATGTGGAGGGAAACTTTGCGTGCGGTGCTGCCGGACACCATTCACTTTGAACGATTGTGTGCATCGCAAACGATTCTTCTGCTTTACGCGCATGGGGTGAGTTTGATAATTCAATTTTTTGTGGGAATTTCCCTAGGTACTGTCCTCATCCACGTCATTGCATAATTTAACATCGCTTGCTAATTGGGCACACAAAAGAGCGTACAACACATACCACACTTACTGAATCGAGCAATTTTAGTAATTAAACAGAGCCAGTTGACCTAAACATTGCTCTAACAAAAGACCAGCATTAAAAATAAAGCCTAAGTACGCATAATTTTAACAAAGCCGCTGCCGCGCCGGCCTATGCATCGCCGGTGTGAGATGAGACGTCGATGACTTGTCCTGGGGACATGCCACCGTTGGTGGACTCCGCGTCCCCCCTGCTGAAGTCAGCCGCGTCCTCGTCCTCGTCCTCGGTGCCGCCCTCAAGGTTGTAGTACTCGTAGTAGTGGCTGTGCCAGAGCTCGTGTTGGTACTCCACCGTCAATTCCTCGACGGGAAAACTCTTCTCAACCTCGACCTCGGCCACGCGCAACTCCTCCTCCAGCACTCCTCGATCTCCGCGCCTCCTTCATCTCCAGCTCCCGCTCGGTAATCTCATGACGAAGCAGGTGCTCCATGGCCACTGCCGCCTTTTCGGACATCGGTTGCATGCTGGATTCTGTGGTGGCCTCGAATATCTTGGCGTGCGCATCCTCGATCTTGGCGTGAATGGCCTCGTCCTGGGCCGGGGCGACATCGGCGGCACAGACGGCAGCTCGAGCGCTCTCGGCGATTGCAGCCGCCATCGCCATCGCAGCAGCAGCTGCAGCTATCTCGGCTCCTGCAGCTGCCCTGATGACTGGCGCAGATGCCCTCTCGGCGGATGCGGCCACCGTACGGGCCTTCACGAAGCGTCTCGACGGCGTCATCTTTGCAAGAAGGGGTTGCAGGTATGGGGATTCGGATTTGTGGATTCGAGGGTTGTCGGCATTGGAGCAGACGAGCCGACGAAGCTTAAGGAGGAAGACTTAAATAGACCCACGAATTTTCGTCGCAAACTGTTCCTACAGAAAACCGTGTGTGATGTTGTTGCTATTTTTATTAGCTATGAAAGATGAATTTGGAGTAAAGTGGCAACGGATCATGTTTTAAATGTAAAAGAAAATTTGTAGTACTAATACAACTGTCATGTCAAAATTTGGAAAATTTCTGGGGTCATTTGACCTTTTAAGACATTTAAGTGATTTTCTAGCCATTAAATGACCATAATTCAAATTTGAACTACATGTACAAGCAACAGCTAACCATAACAGTTTGAAAAGTCATATTTGTGTACTTGTGTGCAAGTTAATTCCATGTGCAGTAAATTGGAAGGAATTTTCAAACATATTAGTCTCACGGCTATGACACAATGAAGCATGGAGCGCCATGGCATTTAAATTCCAAAAAATAAAAAAAGATCAGAAACACATGAAACCTTGCTTGATGTAATGTCATGCCAGCAAGATGATGTGGTAAAATATTTGGCATGTTTGATGAAAGTTTGGACACACACCCCTCACAAACCGAAGCAACTCACTAGAAGGATCGTGGTTCCAAGTGGGAAAAATGCATGTTTGATGACGAACGGGCGATAGCTTCCTCCTACGGGCTTCAAAAAAATTCTACAGTTAACGTGCACTAATACAACTGTCATGTCAAAATTTGGAAAATTTTAGGGGTCATTTGACCTTTTAAGACATTTAAGTGGTTTTCTAGCCATTTCATGACCGTAATCCAAATTTGAACTACATCTACATGCAACGGCTAACAATAATGGTTTGAAAAATCATATTTGTGTACTTTTGTGCGAGTTAATTCCATGTGCAGTAAATTGGAAGGAATTTTCAAACATACTGGTCTCATGCCCTGGACACGTGCATGGAGTGCCAATGGCATTTAAATTCCAAAAAATTGAAAAAAGATCAGAAACACATGAAACCTTGCTTGATGTAATGTCATGCCACCAAGATGATGTGGTAAAAAATTTGGTATGTTTGACGAAAGTTTGGACACACACCCCTCACAAACTTGAGCAACTCACTAGAAGGCTCATGGTTCCGGGAGGGAACAATGCATGTCTGACGACAAATGGGAGATAGCTTCCTCTTATGCCCTTCAAAACTTTTCTACATTTAGCGTGCACTAATACAACTGTCATGTGAAAATTTGGAAAATTCTAGGGGTCATTTGACCTTTTAAAGACATGTAAGTGATTTCCTAGCCATTTAATGACCGTAAATCAAATCTGAACTACATCTACGTGCAACAGTTAACCATAACGGTTTGAAAAGCCATATTTGTGTACTTGTGTGCGAGTTAATTCCATGCGCAGTAAATTAGAAGGAATTTTCAAGCATTTGGTGTCACGACATGGACATATGCATGGAGTGCCATGGCATTTAAATTCCAAAAACATAAAAATGATCAGAAAAACATGAAACCTCGCTTGATGTAGTGTCATGCCACCAAGATGATGTGGTAAAAAAATTGGCCTGTGTGACAAAAGTTTGGACACACACCCCTCACAAGACGGATCAACTCACTAGAAGGCTTGTGGTTCCGAGAGGGAACAATGCATGTTTGATGACGAACATGAGGTAGCTTCCTCTTATGGCCTTCGAATTGTTTTCTACATTTAACATGCACTAATACAACTGTCATGTGAAAATTTTGGAAAATTCTAAGGGTCATTTAACCTTTTAAAGACATTTAAGTGATTTTTTAGCCATTTAATGACCATAATTCAAATTTGAACTACATCTACATGCAACGGCTAACCATAACGGTTTGAAAAATCATATTTTTGTGTACTTGTGTGCGAGTTAATTCCATGTGCAGTTAATTGGAAGGAATTTCACACATATTGGTGGCACGACCTAGACACACATCCATGGAGCGCCATGCCATTCAAATTCCAAAAAAATTAAGGAAATGATCAGAAACACATGAAACCTTGCTTGATGTAATGTCATGCCACCAAGATGATGTGGTAAAAAATTGGCATGTTTGACGAAAGTTTGGATACACACCCTCACAAACCGGAGCAACTTACTAGAAGGCTCGTGGTTTCAAGAGGGAACAATGCACGTTTGATTACGAACGGGCAATAGCTTCCTCTTATGGGCTTCAAAAAATTTCTACAGTTAACGTGCACTAATACAACTATCATGTCAAAATTTGGAAAATTCCAGGGGTCATTTGACCGTTTAAAGACATTTAAGTGATTTTCAAGTCATTTAATGACCGTAATCAAAATTTGAACTACATCTACATGCAGCGGCTAACCATAACGATTTGAGAAAAATATATTTGTGTACTTGTGTGCGAGTTAATTCCATGTGCAGTATATTGGAATGAATTTTCAAACATATTGGTGTCACGGCAGGACATATGCATGGAGTGCCATGGCATTTAAATTCCAAAAAAATTAAAAAATCATCAGACGATGTAAATATTTGGTGTTCAAAAAATAAAATGTAAAGATCTAGCAAGACAACCGCCCCCACACGATTGTCACTCTATTTCGCGCCTCGAGATTTGGAAGGTGAGCAGCGCGGGTTATTAATCACACACGGTTTTGTATTGGAAACCGTCAGCTATTAAATTCACACACGACTTTTGCTGCAGGAATCGTGTGTAATTCATACTACAGTACTCGTAAATTCCGGCGACCGGCATGTGTACTATTCCCGTCGATCTAGATTCCGACCGCCAATAAATACTACCTTGCTCACGTCGTCCCGCCTGCATTCGCATCTACATCCTCCCCTCGCTCGCCCTCTCTCTCTCTCTCTCTCTCTCTCTCAAATTTCGGACTTGGCGCCGCCGATCTGCCCACGCGCCGACGAGGAGGCGTCGCCCCCCGAGGACGCTCAGTCGAATAGAAGCGACAAGGAGGACCCCTACACGCCGCTGGACGAGGTTGCGCCGGACCCCCCAACTTTGGAGTGGTTTTGGGGCCAGTACAATCATTGTTATGGAAGTCACTGCCGCCGGCTGAGAAAGCCAGGCAAGTGGAGTTCAAGATGGAGATGGCGGAGGAGGAAGCCAGGTACCAGGCGGCCTATGAAGCCCGTGATGTCGCCTGGAAAAAGGAGGCGGTGGCGCTTTCGGGGCGGGCGCGTCGCTGTGCGGAGGAGGTGTACGAAGACGGGTACTTCGCGAGGAAGGTCAAAGGCAGTAGGCGCCTCGTCGCTACGTCGAGGTGGGCCGATAAGCTCCAGTGTGCACCGACGAGGAGCTCCGGTGAGAACCCAATGAAATGGCAAGATCGTTCGCGCTTGTCCGCCAGCAAGAGGCAGATCGGTATGTCAAGCGCTGTGAGGTGGAGGAGGTGGAGTACTGCCTCCGCGCTAGGAAGACGCCGCGCACCAGGGAGCTACTGGCAAGGGGCTGCCAGAATACTGCCCCCAGGAGGGATTATTAGTTTTAGTATTGTTCATTTTCAATTTTATGCATTGTACCTAGTAGTTAAGTATCATCACGTATATGTGATGATATTATATATATTCTGCGATGAACTAATGAACAATTAATATATATTATGAATTCCATTTTCTATCAGTTTTTGTATACTAATTTTTATCTAGCTATTATCATCCACATATATAGACACATTGAAATAGAACATATAAGAATGGAGAGCAGAGTACACACATTGAAACTGATCAATAAACAGAGCAATATTATGATTGCTATGAATACATAGCGATCCACGTCGAAACGACTCAATAATATAAAACGCATCCATGAGACCATGACCAGCAGCCCTTGCCTATGGTAGCTCTTCTCTCTGCCTGAACGCGTGCAGGTGTTTGTCCAAGCGGTCGACACGCTCGTGGTACATCTGGAGCGCGATCCCGAGCTCCAAGTTGGCTATTTCATCAGAGATCACCAGCTCGAGGATGCGACGGCCATGTTCCTCTACTGCGCCCAGGTGGACACCTGGGCCAAGGAGGCGGTCGAGCCTAGCGACCAGCGCATTAGCATTGAGCGGGCCGCGAGCAAGGCGAATGGCGCGACCAATGCAAACGGCGCGGCGGGCGTCCGGTGTAACTACGGCGCTGCCGGCCTCTGGTGCAAGTATGGCGCGGAGGGCCTCCACCCACTCCTGGCGAGGAATGCGGGTACTAACGGGACGTGTACCCAGCTGCGATGCCCTGTCGACGGCAGGCAAGCACCGATGGATCCGCTCTTGCTGTGTGGCGCGCCGCGCCTCACGCTCTGCGGCACTCCAACGCTCTCACCGTGCGGCGAGCACAGCCTATTGGCGCAGGCGCGCCTAGCTTGCTCTGCGGCACGCCATCGATCATGTTGTGCGACAAGATGCAGCCTCTCGGCGCTGACATGCCTATATTGATCCGCAGCCCTGAAGTGCCATGCGCCAAGGGTCTGCTCAACCCTGGCGATGACGCACATCACAGCGTAGTCCATCGCATTGCCGGGGAGCGCCTCGGCCTCGACGGATCGTGGCGCCTTCTTGTTTTCCTCATCGACGAGGTTGATGGCAGAGGCAACGCTTTGGTTGGTTGGCATGCTTGGAAAAGGTGGATGTGCTACAGGCTGCACTTGTTACCTCGGTGCATCGCACGCTGCCTAGGTTTATGTGCAATATTGCTGGATGGCGGGAAACCAGTGAGGAAATGGCGGGAAACAGCGACGTGTTCATCAAACGCCATCGATTAATGGAAACTTAGCATAGAAGGAACATCGAGCTAGCACGATGCGCGCGGGCATTTTGCTCGCCCAAGGCTACGATCCATATACGTGTGTGCCCAACAGAGCACACTATTCATAGTAAGGAATACTATTCCGTTTATCCTAGTAGAGCAGTGGCGGCAAGCGTCACAAGAAGTAGATGATGCACAGATGACCATTTATCCTAGTTAATTATGCATGTAATAGTTTACTTTGGTGTGTGGAAATGTCATGTGTGTACTAGCCACCAATGTAATTGGATGTTTGCCGCGTATTACACACATCTTGTTTATGTGAAACATTTCCGTTCTCTTGGCTGAACACAAACAGTTTATCAGAATGAACTGTATGCCCTCCATTGCACACACCTTGATCTGGCTGAACCATTTCTGTTGTCTTGCCTAATCGAAAACAGTTCATCCGAGTGAACCGTATGCCGTATATCACACACACCTTGAGCTGGCTGGCCATTTCTTTTGTGTTACCTAATCACAAACAGTTCATCTGAGTGAACTGTACGCCATATATCACACACACCTTCATCTGGCTGCCCGTTTATGTTGTTCCGCCTCATTACAAACGGTTTATCCGAGTGAACTGTATGCCGTATATCGCACACGCCTTCATCTGGCTGCCCGTTTCGTTTGTTCTGCCTCATCACATACAGTTAATCGAACTAAATCGTATGCCCCGCATCACACACGCAACTAAAATCTGAACCGTGTTTGATGTATCCTTCACCGCAAACGTTTTGTATCTTTTTTGATGTTTTTTACATCACTGTTCGCGATTAATGCATCGCACACAGCTTCATCAAAGGATCTCTGATCGTAGTGTCGCGTTAGCAGCATCCTGCAGTAGTGTCAATGAAGACGCCATGGAAAGTTTCAAACATTTCCAACGTCCTTAGCATGGCCAAAGTTTGTTTTGTCTTTTTTGCTTGCCAAAATTCAGTTAATGCCGCGAAAATAGCAAACCAACTCCAAATGATGTCAAATTGTAGCACGGGGCTTCTAATGGCGTATATTATACATGAAAAAAAATTCCAAGTCCAAAATATATTTAAAAATTGAGTTGTGTGAGTGAGGTGGTCGTTTCAAAACCCTTACACTTGGCGGGAGAGTGCCTTGTTTGTGCATGGTGTGCATAAGTTTTTGTCGTAATGATCTCTAATTTTTATCACACCATACAGGTGTTCAATGATGATGCCGTGGAAAGTTTCAAATTTTCTAACCTCGTTAGCACGACCGAAGTTTGTTTTTCCTTTTTTTACTTGTTGAAAAGTAAGTTAATGCCGCAAAAATAGAAAACCAACTCCAAAATTTGTCGAATTGTGGCACGGGGCCTCTGATGGCATATATTACACATGAAAAAATCAAGTCCAAAAGTTGTCAAAGTGCGCTGCTGTATTTTTCCGCAACGAATATTTGTGAAAGATAGATTTTACGTACGTAGGCTTTGGGCTGGCGGGTGGCCCTGCCCGCCCATCGTACCTAATGTTTGGAGTGGCGTGTGCCACGTATTGCCCGCTGCATGTTAACCGAAAACACGTGCCCCTACGCGTAGTTTAGAAACATACCTAATCTGTTCCCCTCTTCTCCCACCTCTCGCACGCTCATCCACCGCAACTGCCGCCGGCCGCCGCACACCTCTCTCTACTCTCGTGCGCTTGCGTCCACCGACGCGCAACTCTCTCTACTATAGTGCGGTCCTCATACTCTGCCGCCACCCTGATACGTCTCCAACATATCTATACTTTTTGATTGTTTCATGTTGTTATATTATCAATCTTGAATGTTTTATATTCATTTACTAGCAACTTTATATCATTTTTTGGGACTAACTATTGACTTAGTGCCCAGTGCCAGTTGCTGTTTTTTGCCTGTTTTTTACTTCGCAGAATATCCATATCAAACGGAGTCCAAACACAGTGAAACTTTTTGGAGATTTTTTTCTGCCCAGACGACACCCAGGAAGCCAAAGAAGTGCACAGGAGGAGTCCCGTGGGGATCACTAGGCACCAGGGTGCGCTAGAGGCCCACGGGAACCATCTCCGTCAACATCCACCTCTATAAATACTCTAAAATCCGAAAAACCCTAGGGGAGTCGAGAGAATATAGTTTCCGCCGTTGCAAGTTCCCAAACCACGAGATCCAATCTAGAGGCCTTTTCGGGCACTCTGCAGGAGGGGCAACAATCAGGGAGGGGTTCGTCATCATCCTTGTTGCCCCTCCGATGATGCTTGAGTAGTTTATCACAGACCTACGGGTCCGTAACTAGTAGCTAGATGGCTTCTTCTCGCTTTTTGATCTTCAATACAATGTTCTCCTCGATGTTCTTGGAGATCTATTTGATGTAATAACTTTTTGCGGTGTGTTTGTTGGGATCCGATGAATTGTGGGTTTATGATCAGTTCTATCCATGAATATTATTTGTGTCTTTGTTGAACTCTTTAATGCATCATTGTTACATCCTCGTAATCGTCTCCAAAATTTTGGTTTGGTTTGGCCAACTAGATTGATTTTTCTTGCCTTGGTAAGAGGTGCTTAGTGATGGGTTCGATCTTGCGGTGCTTAATCTCAGTGAAACAAAGAGACATATCACCCTCTTCATCGGCGTCGACAACATTTCGAGGCCTGATCCAGGTTGAAAACCCGAGTTTTGGATGATTTTATCTTTGACGTGTACTCTACCACCACTCTGTGAGCTCACCCACGGACAGATATATGGACAATAACATATAGAGCAATGCACCATCCTTCCATTTTCAAACCAGAAAGACTACATGTTCAGTCAAGACAGAACATTTCGGGGCCTGATCCAGGTTGAAAACCCGAGTTTTGGATGATTTTATCTTTGACGTGTACTCTACCACCACTCTGTGAGGTCACCCATGGACAAATATATGGACAATAACATATAGAGCAATGCACCATCCTTCCATTTTCAAACCAGAAAGACTACATGTTCAGTCAGGACAGAAGGAGGAGGATCTTCGTCGCATCGAAACCCAAGAATTCATGCTTTACATGATCTATCGCCCGCCCCGCTACCACCCTCACTTTTCACCAGAAGATGCATTAATCTAAAATGATAAAGTACATAACAGCCCTTCCCCACTATGTTTGTGAACACAAAAAATATAGGGCATCCCGAATGGTGCAAGATGGCTCGTCGGCGCTACCAACTTACCTTGAAAGTTGTATTCACGGTCCGTCCCCCGATGTTGTATCCACAAAAGGTCCACAATTTGGCCATGCGAACTCCATTTGAGATCTATCACTAGCCAAAATGGTCACAACTAAACATGGTACGCATCCATCACCCTCTTTGTCGGCGTCGACAACATTTCGGTAGCCTAATCCAGGTTGAAAAACGGAGTTTCGGATGATTTTATCTTTGACGTGTACTCTACCACCCTTCTGTGAGCTCACCCACAGACAAATATATGGACAATAACATATAGGGCAATGCACCATCCTTCCATTTTCAAACTAGAAAGACTACACGTTCAGTCAGGACAAAAGGAGGAGGCTCTTTGTTGCTTTGAAACCAAAGATTTCATGCTTTCCATGGTCTATCGCTCGCTCAGCTACCACCCTCGCTTTTCACCAGAAGATGCATTATTCTTAAATAATAAAGTACATAACAGTACTTCCTCATTATGTTTGTGCACAAAAAAAATTATAGGGCATCCCAAATCGTGCAAGATGGCTCGTCGGCGCGGTCAACTTACCCTGAAAGTTGAATTCACGCGCCGTACATCAGTGTTGTATCCACAAAAGGACCACAATCTGGCCATACAAACTCCATTTGAGCTCTATCACCCGACAAAATGATCACAACTAAACGTGGATGCATCCATTACCCTCTTCGTTGACGTCGACTACATTTCGGGGGCCTGACCTAGGTTGAAAAACCGAGTTTCGGATCATTTTATCTTTGATGTGTACGCTACCACCCTTCTACGAGCTCACCCACAAACAGATATAAGGACAATAACATAAAGGGCAATGCATCGTCCTTCCATTTTCAAACAAGAAATACTACAGGTTCAGTCAGGACAGAAGGAGGAGGCTCTTTGTTGCATTGAAACCCAAGATTTCATGGTTTACATGGTCTATCGCCCGCTCAGCTACCACCCTCGCTTTTCACTATCAAATGCATTATTCTTAAATGGTAAAGTACATAACAGCTCTACCTCATTAAGTTTATGCCGACAATAAATTATAGGGCATCCCGAATGGTGCAAGATGGCTCGTCGGCGCTATCAACTTACCCTGAAAGTTGAATTCACGGGCCGTCCCCCAATACGTACTCCATTTGAGCTCCATCACCCGCCAAAACGGTCACAACTAAATGTGGAGTGCGTCCATCAACCTCTTTGTCGGCGTCGACAACATTTCGAGGGCCGAATCCAGTTGAAAAACCGAGTTTCGGATGATTTTATCTTTGACGTGTACTCTACAACCCTTCTGTGAGCTCGCGCAATAATATATAGAGCAAGGCACCATCCTTCCATATTAAAACCAGAAAGACTACATGTTTAGTCAGGACAGAAGGAAGAGGCTCTTTGTTGCATGGAAATCCAAGAATTCATGCTTTACATGGTCTGTCGCCAACCCCGCTACCACCCTCACTTTTTCACCAACAGATGCATTATTCTTAACGGATAAAGTACAAAACAGCTCTTCCTCATTATGTTTATGCACACGAGAAATTATAGGGCATCCCGAATGGTGCAAGATGGCTCGTCGGCGCGATCAACTTACCATGAAAGTTTAATTCACGGGCCGTCCCCCGATGTTATATCCACAAAAGGACCACAATTTGGCCATACGAGCTCCATTTCAGCTCCATCACTGGCCAAAACGGTCACAACTAAATGTGCTAGGCGTCCATCACCCTCTTCATCGGCGTCGACAACATTGTGGGGGGCTGGTCCAGGTTGAAAAACGGAGTTTTGGATGATTTTATCTTTGACGTGTACTCTACCACCGTTCTGTGAGCTCACACACGGACAGATATATGGACAATAAAATATAGGGCAATGCACCATCCTTACATTTTCAAACCAGAAAGACTATAGGTTTAGTCAGGACAGAAGGAGGAGGCTCTTCATTGCATCGAAACCCAGGATTTCATGCTTTACATGATCTATTGCCCGCTCAGCTACCACCCTCACTTTTCACCAGCAGATGCATTATTCTTAAATGATGAAGTACATAACAGCTCTCCCTCATTATATTTATACACACGAAAAATTATAGGGCATCCCGAAGGGTGCAAGATGGCTCGTTGGCGCTATCAACTTACCCTGGAAGTTGAATTCACGGACCGTCCCCCGATGTTGTATCCACATAAGGACCGCAATTTGGCCGTACGTAGTCCATTTCAGCATCACCCACCAAAACGGTCACAACTAAACATGGTGTGTGTCCATCACATATGAGGACATGACTACCTTGGATACGACCAAAAATATTGCAAACATGCATATTTGTCAGGTGATTTCTAGTGCAAACTATTCAATAATCTATTTATGTTATCCAGAACAAAAATACTTCACACACTTTTGTGTTTTGTATAATTGCAGGTGTATGGGACATTTGTACAATCCACATATGAAGATAGGGGAAAAGGAGAAGTTTAGGTTCTGTTCAAAAAGTCCTCTCACGTCACTTTTGGGCCAAGAGAAGATAGAGTCCAAGTCTCTCATGTTCTGGATTCAGATTCGGACTGCACAGACATACCTGACTCAAAACGCCAACAACTTTTTCATACGGACTCCGAATTGGGTGATTCGTTTTTTGTTGGAAAGTAGATTTCGTCCTCTTTCCAACCCAATTGGATTCATCTTTAAATTCGTCCGGAGCATTGAGATATGGACGAAACAATCTGATGCTGCAGCAGAATCCGAGTCAAACAACAAGTCCAAAGGTGTTGCATCACCTCCACTTGGGCCCATGAGCCTTGTACGACCTAGGGTTGGTTTTAGGCTTCCTTGGGACGTCCTCCCACCTCCTTGGCCGCCACCCCTTGCTCCTATATAAGTAGATCCATCTAGTAGCTTTTTCCTTGGGATTTGTTTAGTTAAAAGTTAGCCATTGCAACATCGTGTACTTCCTTTGTGTCCAACCACCAGACCAAGACCGCTTACGGATCCCCACCATTATCAATACTTCATATATATTCGCAATATTCAGATTGTTTTATCATATTCTTGCTCGTTCTTCGATTGCTTGCAGGAATAGAACTTCGTGGTCAGGCTAATCGTGCTTTCGGCATCGTCAGTAACCTCAGGAGATTGGTTTAGCGATTGCTAAGGCGCAACGTCGTGCACGTTTGTAGTCGGATCGTCAAAGTCGACTCCACCAAATCGATAGTTATCATCTCATCGAAAGATCGGGACACCCTCGCCTTTATCAAGTGGTATCAGTTTTCAGGTTGCTCGGTGAGAATTTCCAGCTTTCCCTAGATTAGATTTATTTTCTTACCTACTGTCCAAGAAAAAGCCACAAAAAGTTAGATCTATTCATCCTTTGTCCAAACCAGTCTGAGCCTTTGCAATTTTCTTTTCATTGTTTGCATTATTGAATTATCGGTTGCATCGTCGTGTCGAGTTGCTGGTCTTAGTGTCTAGTTCGTTTAGAGTTTCGAGTTCTGTTCACATTAGTCACGCCGCTGCTGCATCATTATCCCTTCCGCTGTCCACCACCCATCCATCAATTTCCACCACGTGCTACCCACCGTTTATTGTCATTATCATAGTTGAGATCGTTCACATCTTCGCTTGCTCCAATCTGCATCTTATCTAGTTTGTTTAGGAGAAAAAAAGAGAGAAAAAAGTAAAAAAAAAGTCAGAGAAAAAAAAGAGAAAGAAAAAGGAAAAAAGAGAGAAAAAAACAAAATTCGGATCTATCTAGACTCAATCTCGTAGTTGAATTCGGATTGGAATCTGTTTTGCGCACTGTTCAGTAAAACAGGCATAACTTCCTCATACGAAGTCCGTTTTGGCTCCACGAGTACTTAAATGAAAGCTAGCGATGAGCCGCATCTAAATAGTTGCAGAAGCTAGTTTAATATTTGGCACCTCAAAATCAGCTTCTAAATAGGTCTTTTTGCCCTCCGAAGTTCGCGAACACAGCTTATTCCAGTTTTTCAGACCAGTTTTAGAATTTTTTGACTCCTCATATCAACTCGGAATTGAGTGATTCCTGTTGCGTTTGAAAGCTCGAGCCAGTACCTTTCTTGAGGAAAATTATCAAAAAAAATTGGCACAAACTTTTCCAGAGGAAAGTTGGAGAGGAAGTTGTTGTATATCCTGCTTGGCAGTTGTTTTTCATCATTATGTTTACTGCCGTTGTGATCTTCACTTATATCTTGCTGTCCAGAGCTACTTAGTATCCTTTGTCGATGCTAGTTGTGCTACGCCGTGACCTCATTAGTGTTCTAGGCTCGCATCTCTAGTCCGATCTAGCCTAGGACCAGCACAGTACCGTCGTTGAGCGTTTATTCAACATTGCATCTCTGAATTGATTATTGCTAATCTTTTGCTACCATATATAGCCAACCCAGCTCCACATATTTCTACACCGTGTATACGTACCCTCCCCTAGCAATCGCTTTACACAATCTTCAGAGTTATTTGACACCGCCGGTTGCCTGTCACCACCTGCCGCATGGTAAGAACTTGTAAGATATTGATATTTGCTTTACTGTGAGCACTTTACAACCACATCCTAGTAGTTCATAGGAACATTATTCTTGAATTTCGTTTCTTGTTTCTACTAATCATGACAGGTTCCGGAGATAGAAGTTCTTGGATGACGGACACATCTTCACCATCACGAGAGTTGGGACAACACACACAAGCACATGGTCAGGTTATCTCTTTACCGTCATTTGAGGGTAGATTTAATCCTGCTATTTATCAAGCTTGGGAGCTTGAAGTAGAACAAGTTTTTAGTCACCATGACTTTTCTGAACTTGAGCGAGTACGAGCTGCCACTAGAGCATTTACTGGTTTTGCTTCTGTTTGGTGGAGTGTGCATTGTAAGAAAAACATTGATAACCAACCCACAACTTGGAAAGATTTGAAAGATGTAATGAGACAACAATTTTTCCCTCCTTACTATCGTCGCGAATTGCGTCACAAATTTGAACAATTTAAACAAGGCAACAACACTGTTCATGCTTACTACCAAGAGTTCAAATCTTATATGCATCATTGTGACATAGAAGAATCTGAGGATGATACAATGAATAGATTTTTTGGTGGTTTGAACCATGATATCTAGGCACGATTTTAGTATATTCCTCGTTGCATTACTGGTATGTATGTTCGTGCTTGTACCTTTGAGAAACAGTTACAGGAGGATGCATTGGGCGACTACAACAACTACTATTCTAGTTCTTGCTCACCACCACCGCTTGGTTCCTCCACCGTTGCACCTACTAGAGCAGCCACACCTCAGATTGTGAGCGCGACATCATCTCAAGAGTATGGTACATTGCCATCATCCGTACCTACATCAGCTACATCTTTGCGACAAGGTAACTGTAAAGGTATTGATGATATAACTTCACATGAGAATGATGCATGCCTAGTTAACTTGAATACATCATGTGTTGAGTTACCTGTTGATTTGAGCGCATCACCTATTTTAGAGAATCATGTTACTGTCATGAATGCTTCATGTGATCAAACAACTAAAATACCAATAATTTTGAGTGCACCCAATGAAGTAACTGTTGATGCAAAAGAACCAATGTTTAATCATTTTGATATGACCTCTAATCTTGGTGATGATTCGGTGTCAAATGACTTATTGCATGTTTGTTTATTTAAGCATGTCGTGGCATGTAAATTTGATGCAAGTAAGGTTTATTCACCAATGTTGAGATGGTTTAATGATGAATATTGTCAATCTTTTCATATGAATAAGAGCTTCACTTATATGTGCAAACTGAGTTGCAATAATTTCATGCCTTCTACTTCTTGTGATAATATTTTGGCTTTATATTTTATTAACTATGAAAGTTACTCATGTATACATGTGTCATATGTGCAAAATCCACGGGAAGTAAAAATGGATGACATATACATATACAACATGTACACCTTGTCTCTTTTGTTAGCCACATTTCAGATTAAGCAACGCCGAGGACGGCTTTATTTTCAAGAAGGGGAGGAAGATGAGGACATGACTACCTTGAATACGACCAAAAATATTGCATACATGCATATTTGTCAGGTGATTTCTAGTGCAAACTATTCAATAATCTATTTATGTTATCCAGAACAAAAATACTTCACACACTTTTGTGTTTTGTCTAATTGCAGGTGTATGGGACATTTGTACAATCCACATATGAAGATAGGGGAAAAGGAGAAGTTTAGGTTCTATTCAAATAGTCCTCTCATGTCACTTTTGGGCCAAGAGAAGATAGAGTCCAAGTCTCTCACGTTCTGGATTCAGATTCGGACTGCACAAACATACCTGACTCAAAACGCCAACAACTTTCTCATACGGACTCCGAATTGGGTGATTCTTTTTTTGTTGGAAAGTAGATTTCGTCCTCTTTCCAACCCAATTGGATTCACCTTTAAATTCGTCCGGAGAATTGAGATATGGACGAAACAATCTGATGCTGCAGCAGAATCCGAGTCAAACAACAAGTCCAAAGGTGTTGCATCACCTTCTCTTGGGCCCATGAGCCTTGTACGACCTAGGGTTGGTTTTAGCCTGCCTTGGGACGTCCTCCCACCTCCTTGGCCACCACCCCTTGCTCCTATATAAGTATAACCATCTAGTAGCTTTTTCCTTGGGTTTTGTTTAGATTAAAAGTTCGCCATAGATGCAATTTCGCGTACTTCGTTTGTGTTCAACGACCAGACAAAGGCGTCACAGAACCCTACCTAGATCAATAAAGCTTTCCTCTTATATTCGCAATATCCAGATTGCGATCTTAGTTTCTTGCTTGTTCTTCGATTGCGTGCAGGAATAGACCTTCGTGGTCAGGCTGATCGTGCTTTCGGCATCGTCAGTAACCTCAGGAGATTGGTTTAGCGATTGCTAAGGCGCAACGTCGTGCACGTTTGTAGTCGGATCGTCAAAGTCGACTCCAGCAAATCGATAGTTATCATCTCATGGAAAGATCAGGATACCCTCGCCTCTATCAAGATGATGAGGACATGACTACCTTGGATACGACCAAAAATATTGCATACATGCATATTTGTCAGGTGATTTCTACTGCAAACTATTCAATAATCTATTTATGTTATCCAGAACAAAAATACTTCACACACTTTTGTGTTTTGTCTAATTGCAGGTGTATGGGACATTTGTACAATCCACATATGAAGATAGGGGAAAAGGAGAAGTTTAGGTTCTGTTCAAATAGTCCTCTCACGTCACTTTTGGGCCAAGAGAAGATAGAGTCCAAGTCTCTCACGTTCTGGATTCAGATTTGGACTGCACAGACATACCTGACTCAAAACGCCAACAACGTTTTCATACGGACTCCGAATTGGGTGATTCTGTTTTTGTTAGAAAGTAGATTTCGTCCTCTTTCCAACCCAATTGGATTCACCTTTAAATTCGTCCGGAGCGTTGAGATATGGACGAAACAATCTGATGCTGCAGCAGAATCCGAGTCAAACAACAAGTCCAAAGGTGTTGCATCACCTCCACTTGGGCCCATGAGCCTTGTACGACCTAGGGTTGGTTTTAGGCTGCCTTGGGACGTCCTCCCACCTCCTTGGCCGCCACCCCTTGCTCCTATATAAGTAGATCCATCTAGTAGCTTTTTCCTTGGGATTTGTTTAGTTAAAAGTTAGCCATTGCAACTTCGTGTACTTCGTTTGTGTCCAACGACCAGACCAAGACCGCTTACGGATCCCCGCCATTATCAATACTTCATATATATTTGCAATATTCAGATTGCTTTATCATATTCTTGCTCGTTCTTCGATTGCTTGCTGGAATAGACCTTCGTGGTCAGGCTGATCGTGCTTCCGGCATCGTCAGTAACCTCAGGAGATTGGTTTAGCGGTTGCTAAGGCGCAACGTCGTGCATGTTTGTAGTCGGATCGTCAAAGTCGACTTCACCAAATCGATAGTTATCATTCGAAAGATCGGGACACCCTCGCCTCTATCAATCACCCTCTTTGTTGGCGTCGACAACATTTCGGGGGCCGGATCCAGGTCGAAAAACCGAGTTTCAGATGATTTTATCTTTGATGTGTACTCTACCACCCTTCTGTGAGCTCGCCCACGGACAGATATATGGACAATAACATATAGAGCAATACACCATCCTTCCATTTTCAAACCAGAAAGACTACATGTTCAGTCAGGACAGAAGGGGGAGGCTCTTCGTTGCGTCGAAACCCAAGAATTCATGCTTTACATGGTCTCTCGCCAACCCCACTACCACCCTCACTTTTTCATCAACAGATGCATTATTCTTAACTAATAAAGTACAAAACAGCTCTTCCTCATTATGTTTATGCACACGAACATTTATAGGGCATCCCGAATGGTGCAAGATGGCTCGTCGGCGCGACCAACTTACCCTGAAAGTTTAATTCACGGGTCGTCCCCCGATGTTATATCCACAAAAGGACCACAATTTGGCCATGCGAGCTTCATTTGAGCTCCATCACTGGCCAAAACGGTCACAACTAAACATGGTACACGTCCATCGCCCTCTTTGTCGGCGTCGACAACATTCCGGGGGCCTAATCCAGGTTGAAAAACTGAGTTTTGGATGATTTTATCTTTGACGTGTACTCTACCACCCTTCTGTGAGCTCACCTACGGACAAATATATGGACAATAACATATAGAGCAACACACCAACCTTGCATTTTCAAACCAGAAAGACTACAGGTTCAGTGAGGACAGAAGGAGGAGGCTCTTCATTGCATCGAAACCCAAGATTTCATGCTTTGCATGGTCTATCGCCCGCTCAGCTACCACCCTCGCTTTTCACCAGCAGTGCATTATTCTTAAATGATAAAGTACATAACAACTCTTCCTCATTATGTTTATGCACACAAAAAATTATAGGGTAACCCGAATGGTGCAAGATGGCTCGTCGGCGCTATCAACTTACCCTGAAAGTTGAATTCACGGGCTGTCCCCCGATGTTGTATCCACACAAGGACCACAATTTGGCCAGACATACTCGATTTGAGCTCCATCACCCGCCAAAACGTTCACAACAAAACGTGGTGCGCTTCCATCACCCTCTTTATCGGCGTCGACAACATTTTGGGGGCCGGATCCAGGTTGAAAAGCCGAGTTTCAGATGATTTTATCTTTGACGTGTACTCTACAACCCTTCTGTGAGCTCGCGCACGGACAGATATATGGACAATAACATATAGAGCAATGCCACATCCTTCCATTTTCAAACCAGAAAGACTACATGTTCAGTCAGGACAGAAGGAGGAGGCTCTTCGCTGCATCGAAACCCAAGAATTCATGCTTTACATGGTCTGTCCCCAACCCCGCTACCACCCTCAGTTTTTCACCAACAGATGCATTATTCTTAACTGATAAAGTACAAAACAGCTCTTTCATATTATGTTTATGCACATGAAAAATTATAGGGCATCCCGAATGGTGCAAGATGGCTCGTCGGCGCTATCAATTTACCCTGAAAGTTTAATTCACGGGCCGTCCCCCGATGTTATATCCAGAAAAGGACCACAATTTGGCCATAAGAGCTCCATTTGAGCTCCATCACTGGCCAAAATGGTCACAACTAAATGTGGTAGGCGTCCTTCACCCTCTTCATCGGCGTCGACAACATTGTGGGGGCCTGGTCCAGGTTGAAAAACGGAGTTTTGGATGATTTTATCTTTGATGTGTACTCTACCACCGTTCTGTGAGCTCACCCACGGACAAATATATGGACAATAACATATAGGGCAATGCACCATCCTTCCATTTTCAAACCAGAAAGACTATAGGTTCAGTCAGGACAGAAGGAGGAAGCTATTCGTTGCATCGAAACCCAGGATTTCATGCTTTACATGATCTATCGCCCGCTCAGCTACCACCCTCGCTTTTCACCAGTAGATGCATTATTCTTAAATGATGAAGTACATAATAGCTCTTCCTCATTATATTTATGCACACAAAAAATTATAGGGCATCCCGAATGGTGCAAGATGGCTCGTCGGCACTATCAACTTACCCTGAAAGATGAATTCACGAGCCGTCCCCCGATGTTGTATCTACGCAAGGATCACAATTTGGCCATACGTACTCCAGTTGAGCTCCATCACCCGCCAAAACGGTCACAACTAAATGAGGTGCGTGTCCATCACCCTCTTTGTCGGCGTCGACAACATTTCGGGGGCCGGATCCAGGTTGAAAAACTGAGTTTAGGATGATTTTATCTTTGACGTGTACTCTACCACCCTTCCTTGAGCTCGGCCATGGATAGATATATTAACATATAGAGCAATGCACCATCCTTCCATTTTCAAACCAGAAAGACTACATGTTCAGTCAGGACAGAAGGAGGGAGCTCTCCGTTGCATCGAAACCCAAGAATTCATGCTTTACATGGTCTGTCGCCAACCCCGCTACCACCCTCACTTTTTCTCCAACAGATGCATTATTCTTAACTGATAAAGTAGAAAATAGCTCTTCATCATTATGTTAATGCACACGAAAAATTATAGGGCATCCCGAATGGTGCAAGATGGCTCGTCGGCGCGACCAACTTACTCTGAAAGTTTAATTCACGGGTCGTCCCCCGATGTTGTATCCACACAAGGACCACAATTTGGCCATACGAGCTCCATCACCCGCCAAACGGTCACAACTAGGTGTGCGTCCATCACCATCTTTGTCGGCGTCGACAACATTTCAAGGGCCGGATCCAGGTTGAAAAAACGAGTTTCTGATGATTTTATCTTTGGCGTGTAGTCTACCACCCTTTCGTGAGCTCACCTACGGACAAATATATGGACAATAAAATATAGAGCAATGCACCATCCTTCAAATTTCAAACCAGAAAGACTACATGTTCAGTCAGGACAGAAGGAGGAGGCTCTTCATTGCATCGAAACCCAAGATTTCATTCTTTGCATGGTCTATCGCCCGCTCAGCTACCACCCTCGCTTTTCACCAGCAGATGCAGTATTCTTAAATGATAAAGTACATAACAGCTCTTCCTCATTATGTTTATGCACACGAAAATAGGGCATCCAGAATGGTGCAAGATGGCTCGTCGACGCTATCAACTTACCCTTAAAGTTGAATTCTTGGGCTGTCCCCCGATGTTGTATCCACACAAGGACCACAATTTGGCCATACATACTCCACTTGAGCTCCATCACCCGACAAAATGTTCACAACAAAATGTGGTGCGCTTCCATCACCCTCTTTGTCGGTGTCGACAACATTTCAGGGGCCAGATCCAGGTTGAAAAACCGAGTTTCGGATGATTTTATCTTTGACGTGTACTCTACAACCCTTCTGTGAGCTCGCGCACGGACAGATATATGGACAATAACATATAGAGCAATGCCACATCCTTCCATTTTCAAACCAGAAAGACTAGATGTTCAGTCAGGACAGAAGGAGGAGGCTCTCCGCTGCATCGAAACCCAAGAATTCATGCTTTACATGGTCTGTCGCCAAGAACGCTACCACCCTCACTTTTTCACCAACGGATGCATTATTCTTAACTAATAAAGTACAAAACAACTCTTCCTCATTATGTTTATGCACACGAAAAATTATAGGGCACCCGAATGGTGCAAGATGGCTCGTCGGCGCGATCAACTTACCCTGAAAGTTTAATTCAGGGGCCGTCCCCCGATGTTATATCCACAAAAGGACCACAATTTGGCCATGTGAGCTCTATTTGAGCTCCATCACTGGCCAAAATGGTCAAAACTAAATGTGTCAGGCGCCCATCACCCTCTTCATTGGCGTCGACAACATTTCGGGGGCCTGATCCAGGTTGAAGAGTTTTGGATGATTTTATCTTTGACGTGTACTCTACCACCGTTTTGTGAGCTCACCCACGGACACATATATGGACAATAACATGTAGGGCAATGCAGTATCCTTCCATTTTCAAACCAGAAAGACTACAGGTTCAGTCAGGATAGAAGGAGGAGGCTCTTCGTTGCATCGAAACCCAAGATTTCATGCTTTACATGGTCTATCGCCCGCTCAAGTACCACCCTCGCTTTGCACCGGCAGATGCATTTTTCTTAAATGATAAAGTACATAACAGCTCTTCCTCATTATGTTCATGCACACGAAAAATTATAGGGCATCCCAAATGGTGCAAGATGGATCGTCGGCGCTATCAACTTACCCTGAAAGTAGAATTCACGGGCCGTCCCCCGATGTTGTATCTACACAAGGACCACAATTTGGCCATACGTACTCCATTTGAGCTCCATCACCCGCCAAAACAGTCACAACTAATCTTGGTGCGCGTCCATCACCATCTTTGTCGGCGTCGACAACATTTTGGGGGCGGGTCTAGGTTGAAAAACCATGTTTCGGATGATTTTATCTTTGACGTGTACTCTAGCACCCTTATGTGAGCTCGTCCACGGATAGATATAAGGACAATAACATATAGAGCAATGCACCACCCTTCCATTTTCAAACCATAAGGACTACATGTTCCACCAGGACAGAAGGAGGAGGCTCTCCGTTGCATAGAAACCAAAGAATTCATGTTTTACATGGTCACTCGCCAACCCCGCTACCACCCTCACTCTTTCACCAACGGATGCATTATTATTAACTAATAAAGTACAAAACAACTCTTCCTCATTATGTTTATGCACACAAAAAAATATAGGGCATCCTGGATGGTGCAAGATGGCTCATCGGCGCGATCAACTTACCCTGAAAGTTTAATTCACGGGTCGTCCCCCGATATTATATCCACAAAAGGACCACAATTTGGCGATACGAGCTCCATTTGAGCTCCATCACTCGCCAAAACTGTCACAACTAAATGTGGTAGGCATCCATCACCCACTTCATCGGCGTTGACAACATTTCGTGGGCCGGATCCAGGATGAGAAACAGAGTTTTGGATGATTTTATCATTGACGTTTACTCTACCACCATTCTGTGAGCTCACCTACGGACAGATATATTGACAATAACATATAGGGCAATGCACCATCCTTCCATTTTCAAACCAGAAAGACTAGGGTTCAGTCAGGACGAAAGGAGAAGGCTCTTCGTTGCATCGAAACCCAAGATTTCATGCTTTATATGGTCTATCGCCCGCTCAGCTATCACCCTTGCTTTTCACCAGCAGATGCATTATTCTTAAATGATAAAGTACATAATAGCTCTTCCTCATTATGTTCATGCACACAAAAAATTATAGGGCATCCCAAATGGTGCAAGATGGATCGTCGGCGCTATCAACATACCCTAAAAGTTGAATTCACGGGCCATCCCCCGATGTTGTATCCACACAAGGACCACAATTTGGCCATACGTACTCCATTTGAGCTCGTTCACCGCCAAATAGTCACAACTAAACTTGGTGCGCGTCCATCACCATCTTTGTCGGCGTCGACAATATTTCAGGGGCCGGATCTCGGTTGAAAAAACGAGTTTCGGATGATTTTATCTTTGACGTGTACTCTACCACCCTTCTGTGAGCTCACCCACGGACAGATATATGGACAATAACATATAGAGCAATGCACCATCCTTCCATTTTCATACCAGAAAGACTACATGTTCAGTCAGGACAGAAGGAGAAGGAATAAGGAGTAGAAGAGCCTAAGCTTAGGGATGCCCCGGCATCCCAAGCTATTATCCAAAAATTAGCAACCAACTAAGCTTGGGGATGCCCCCGAGTGGCATCCCCTCTTTCTTCTAAAGACCATCGATATTTTACTCGAAGCTATATTTTTATTCGTCACATAATATGTGTTTTGCTTGGAGCGTCTTGTATGATATGAGTCTTTGCTTGTTTTATTTTGTGTTTTAAGTCCCGATCCCTTGCTGGACACACCTATTTGAGAGAGCCAAAATTATGTCATGACTTTTTAGAATTGCTCTCTATGCTTCACTTAAATTTTTATGAGCTATGGACTTGCTCTAGTGCTTCACTTATATCTTTTTGAGCATGGTGTGCTTAGTATTTTTGAAGAAATGCTCTCTTGCTTCACTTAGATTTATCTGGGAGTTAGTAAAATTTTCAAGAAATTCTCTCTTGCTTCACTTAAATTAATTTGAGAGAAAGAAAAAAATATTATGCTCATGATCTTCACTTATATTTGTTTGAGCTTATGAAAAGCAACACATGAAAATAAACTTGATTCTTAGTAATAGTTTTGAGATATGATGATGTGATATGTGAGTTATGTTGATGAGTAATTATGCTTTAGTAAGAATATTGGTGTTAAGGTTTGTGATTCCCTACGAAAGTACAAAAGTCAATAGTCATGCAATGAAATTATATCCTACTTGTGGTGCATTATTCGGTGTTATTTATGCTTAATGCTTGCTTATGAGATTATCCATTTCTTGGTTGGTCGCTTCTCAATCTTTTGCTAGCCTTCATTTTGCACTAAGTATGATCTCTACTTGTGCATCCAAAAACCTTTAAACTAGTTTTGCCACATGAGTCCACTATATCTACCTATATGCGGTATTCATTTGTCGTTCTAAGCAAATTTGCAGGTGCCATCTCTAATTTTCAAAATAAACTTCTCTTCTGTGTGTTCGCTTCGCTGTGGAGCGGTGAGGGGTGGATAATATTTTCCATGCTAGATGTGTTATTCTCACGATGAGTGTTTATTCACTTGTCATTGCACGAGAGTAAGGCAAAGGTATTAGGGATGCCCAGTCCCGAAATGAAAAATGAATTTACTTTATGTTGTCAAATGATAAATTCCTTGGAAAGTGTTGGTATGGAAGGCACCCATGGATACGGTTAGCCATGGAAAGTGAAAGTATGGTGGAAAAAGGAATAAACTTTATTGTTTGTTTGGGAACCTCCTATGATATATCTAGCATGGAAAGTGTTGGGAACTCTAAGTCGTTTTTGCTGGTGGGATGGATACACCTCCCAAAATGTTTTTATCTCTAAGTTTTTCGCTTTGAGCTCTGGCACCTCTACAAATCCCTACTTCCCTCGGCGAAGGGCCTTTCTTTTACTTTATGCAAAAAAAATATTGAATTTGAGTCTCCATCTTCTCTTATAAAAGCACCAACTTGGAGGCAATATGATTGTACTTAAGTATTAGGTGTAACTAATATGCGAGTGTGTTTCATGAATGGAACAATGGTTGAGCATGATGGGCTAGGGATAACTTATTTTAGCATTGATATTTTGAAAGACATGGTTGGTTGTTGATATGCTTGAGCATTGAAATTATCATGGCAAAACTAGACTATTGCTTTGAACAATATAAAAGTCCAAATGTCCATGCTATAAAGAAAAGAATATGATATGACATGTTAGGTAGCATTCCACATCAAAAATTCTATTTTTATCACTTCCCTACTCGACGACGAGTAGGAGTTAAGCTTGGGGATGCTCATACGTCTCCAACGTATCTATAGTTTTTGATTGTTCCATATTGTTATATTATCAATCTTGGATGTTTTATAATCATTTTATATCTTTTTTTGGTACTAACCTATTGACATAGTGCCAAGTGCCAGTTGTTGTTTTATCCATATTTTTTACATCGCAGGAAATCAATATCAAACGGAGTCCAAACGCAACGAAACTTTACGGAGATTTTTTTGGACCAGAAGGAACATAATGGGCCCTGGCTACGCCTGGGGGGTGCTCCAAGGAGAGCACAACCCACCAGGGCGCGCCAGGAGGCCCAAGCGTGCCCCCCGGACCGCCTCTTTGCTCTATAACTACCCCAACATTCCCAAAACCCTAGGGGAGTCGACGAAATATTCATGCAGCCGCCGCAGAGTCCAGAACCACCAGATCCAATCTAGACACCATCTCGGATGGGGTTCACCACCTCCATTGGTGCCTCTCCGATGATGCGTGAGTAGTTCTTTGTAGACCTTTGGGTCCGTAGTTAGTAGCTAGATGGCTTCATCTCTCTCTCTCTGAATTCTCAATACAATGGCCTCTTGGAGATCCATATGATGTAACTCTTTTGCGGTGTGTTTGTTGGGATCGATGAACTTTGAGTTTATGATCAGATCTTTCTTTTTATATCCATGAAAGTATTTGAGTTTCTTTGATCTCTTTTATGCATGATTGCTTATAGCCTCGTATTTCTTCTCCGATATTTGGGTTTTGTTTGGCCAACATGATCTATTTATCTTGCAATGGGAAGAGGTGCTTTGTAGTGGGTTCTATCTTACGGTGCTTGATCACAGTGACAGAAAGGGAACCGACACGTATGTGTCGTTGCTACTAAGGATAAAATGATAGGGTCTATCTCTACATAGATAGATCTTGTCTACATCATGTCATCGTTCTTATTGCATTACTCCGTTTTTCCATGAACTTAATACACTAGATGCATGCTGGATAGCGGTCGATGTGTAGAGTAATACACTACAGGAAACAGCTACTTTGCCGTCTGCCATGGCGGACGGCAAAGGCTCGAAAGGCGGACGGTAAAGACCTTTGCCGTCAGCCGCGGACGGCAAAAGGCTCCGGCAAAGAAGGCTACGGTAAACAGCTGCTTTGCCGTCTGCTTCCTGGCGGCGGACGGCAAAGGCTCTTTGCCGTCTGCGGCGGACGGCAAAGGCTCTTTGCCGTCTGCGGCGGACGGCAAAGAGGGCGGACGGCAATATTTGCGCTGTCAGTCCGTTAAGTGGCTAACGGCAGACCTTTGCCGTCCGCCGCAGACGGCAAAGAGCCTTTGGTCTTTGCCGTCCGCCTTATGATGTCATCTACACGTCACTAGATGGCAGGTTCTTTGCCGTCTGCCACTGATGGCAAAGTGCAGGTTCTTTGCCGTCTGCCACGGATGGCAAAGTCTTTGCCGTCTGCCACTGTAGGCAAACTGACCAAATGGGTCAGCTCCCAGGAAGCACAGTTGGCTGCCACGTGGCTTCTTTGCCGTCCGCGGCAGACGGCAAAGAGCTCTTTGCCGTCGGTGGCAGACGGCAAAGAGCCTGCATATTGTCTGTTTTTTCTGTTTTTTATTAAATCCCACAATTTGCAGCACATATCACATATATAAGTTTCATATCCAGCACATATCCAACACATATCTAGCACATAAGTTTCATATCACATATCACATCAGTTTCATCCATACACATTGTTCATACATAAGGAAGTTCCATCCATACACATTGTTCCATCCATATATATATTACAATGCAAAGTGTCATGAAGATAGCAAGCTAGATACAATGCAAAGTTTCATCAAAGGAAAAGCAAGCACTCCATCATAGCAAGCTAGCTTCCATCAAGTGAATGAAATCTGCAAAATGGTAAATAAGAAAGTTAGAAATAGGTGACTAGAACAAGAAGAAGACTAGAACAAGAAGAAGACTAGAACAAGAAGTATATGTCATTTATGAGCTAACTTAGGTGAAATGGATCATATATGAGCTAACTAAGTTGAAATGGGTTGTTTATGAGCTAACTTAGTTGAAATGGATCATTTATGAGCTAACTTAGTTGAAATGGGTCGTTTATGAGCTAACTAAGGTGAAGGGCATCGTTTTTGAGCTAAGTAAGGTGAAATGGGTCATTTTGGAGCTAACCTAGTTGAAATGGATCGTTTTTGAGCTAACTTAGTTGAAATGGATCGTTTTTGAGGTAACTAAGGTGAAATGGATCGTTTTTTAGCTCACTTAGGTCAAATGGATCATTTTTGAGCTAACTTAGTTGAAATGGATCGTTTTTGAGCTAACTTTGTTGAAATGGATCATTTTTTAGCTAATTTAGTTGAAATGGATCGTTTTTTAGCTAACTTAGGTGAAATGGATCATTTAAGAGCTAATTTAGGTGAAATGGATCGTTTTTTTGCTCACTTAGGTCAAATGGATCGTTTATGAGCTAAATTAGTTGAAATGGATCGTTTATGAGATAACCTAGGTAAGATGGGTCATTTTGGAGTTAACGTAGGTGAAATGGGCCATTTTAAAGCTAACGTAGGTAAAATGGATCATTTAGGAGCTAATCTAGGTAAAATGGGTCATTTTTGAGCTAACTTGGATGAACTGCATCATTTATAAGCTAACCTAGGTAAAATGGGTCATTTTGGAGGAAAATAAGCTAACTCTAGGTCATTATGGTAAGCATATTGGAGGAAATAAAGCTAAGTCTAGGTCTTTATGCATTTGTTAAGCAAAACACTAGAGAAACTTACCGTGATCAGGGAGGTGTAGGAGCGGGGTGGCTAGTGCCGCTACCTGGAGAAGGATCGTGCGATGCGTTTCTGGAGTTAAGCTGCAACAAAGATCATTTCCAATGTCTCGTTAGCATTACGACACTCAAATGTTGAGACTACCAACTAATGTCCATTCAAACTAAACTCACCGTGCTCCCAGGAGCAATCACTGGCATCGGCGGAGCGGGCTGACCGGACTTCTCGCACACAGACTGCACATTTGGTTTTCAGAACAGAGTCATACTAGTTAGTAATGAGACTCAAATGTTAAGACTAGCAAGTAATCTGCAGAAGAAACTTACCACAAGGAGCTCGTACATGGCCCTTGCCTGCATGTCATTCCGTGCCCTCTCCTCCTCCATCATCTTTCTCGTCCTCTCCTCCATCTCCCGCTGCCTCTCCGCCGCCTCCGCCAGAAGTTTCTCCGTTCTATCTCTCTCAGTCTGTATAGCAGCCTGCAACACCACTCACATGACCATTTGTAATCATTGATGGAAGCGCACACAATGTAATGGAGAAAGATAACTGAGTACGTATCACTAACCTTGATGGCGAGTTGCACTGGCCGTTCACGAGGCCTTATCTCAGGAGCGGAGCTCGACTGGCGCGCCTTGATCTCCGGGAGAGTGCTAGGACAACGGATAAGTCCATCTCCAATGGCTATGGAGCCATGGGACCTCCCGCCACCAGATATCATCACCAGCTCTGGATCAATGGGACCCTGGCTCGGGTTAAAGTCCTCCCCTTTCCTCGCCTTCCCCTCATCTCTATATCTCACGAGCTTGTTGTGGGAGGAGATGTTGGTGAAGTTGTTTGCATCATCGAGGTCAGACTGAGAGAAAGCCTTGACTTTCTTGTAAGAGCCAGTGTGGGCCATGGCATACAGGTCGTACACCTCTGGCACCTTATCCGCCTTATTGTGGCGTGCCTGAAAGAGAGAAACAATGAAAATTAGTAATTAAAGGGCTCAAGCTAGCATGATGAATGAATTGCATGAATCATGAAGCAAACCACATACCCAGTTGCGCCCGAACTGATATAAGTTGGAGCTGCCTTGATGGTGTGGCACACCTTCCATTTGGGCACGTTTGTCCTTGGCCTGGTTGTGGAGGGCTAGCCATTCTTGTGAGCACCACTCATCGACCAACACCTCCCAACAATCCATCCGATCCGCACACCATCTCGGAGGCGCCTAAGTTAGCAAATAGAAACTTGAGCGCTACGGCTAAGAATTACTAAATGAAGGAACTTAAGTAGAAGGCCTTAAGAATTACCTTCATGTACTGCTCCTTACTCAGGAACTTATCGCGGCACGCCGGCTTGGTCTTCTTGATACCACGCAAGGCGTAGTAGTCTCGAACAGCCTGCACCCGAGCCTCGTGCCGTAAGTTCTGGAGTAGGCGCTTGCAGACGTTCTGGATAACATTTGCCGCGTCCTCCTCGTATCCCTCCTCACACCTGTAGAATGTCTGCAATCAAATGAGACAATATTGATTAGTACAATTAATAACTAGCTAGTTGAAGATTTTGAAATGTGTAAAGGAGAAATTACCCAGAACGTCCTGATCACCATGTCTGCCCTCGTGTCGCACACGACACCGTCGATAATGACATCCGGCGGGGCCGGGGCAGCCACGTAGTGCTCCCAGCTCAACCCAAGCTCTGGAAGCCGACCCTCACCAGGCAACGTGACAAACCCCGGGAAGTTTTGCCGGCAAAGAACTCCAAGGACGGAGTTGGGCCGGCGGACACTATGATGGTGGTCCCAACCCCTGCAGCATGACAAGGCCAACGCATTAGTTATTTGAAGAAACGTGAATGCAGAAGGTACAAAAATATTAAATGCACTTACGTACCTCTCCCCATAGGGAAGATCAACCACCTCTGCTCGCGGGTCGCCGGCACGGACGGGAGCCGTGTAGCACCACGCTGGTAGACGGTGCCACCCTCCTCCTCAAGATCAGTCGGCTCCCCGCCATCATCAGCATGGCCACTCGGCTCCTCGGGCTGATCCGGCCAGGTACCCCATCCGGACGTGTGCTCCTCCGGGGTCTCGTGGGCCGAACTCTCGTGGGCCGAAGGCCAGTCGACCCGAGGCTCGTGGGCCCAAGACCCGTGGACCGGAGGCTCGTGGACCGGAGTCCGTGTAGCCTCCTCCTCGGACGAGTCCACCCTAGCAGTCACGTGCTCGGGTGAAACAGCTGGGGGTGGCGGCGAGGAAGGCGCCGTAGCAGTCACCCTACCTCCTCTCCCGCGACCACGTGCCCCACCTCCTCTCTTCCTACCTCGTCCCCTGCTGGGCACCGCGGTCGACGAAGAAGGGCCCGGCGGTGTGGACATACTGTCCAGCAACGCTCGGCGGAGAGGTGCGTCTGGAATCGAAGACCTCAGACCACGCGCCGACGAAGAAGGGGCCTTGGCGCGCTCCCGACCAGCGCCCACCATCTTTCAACACCTGCCATGACAAACAGTAAACGAAATTAGTACAACATAAAAAAAAGACCGACATGAATAATAATATGTGTATCACTTAAGTGTATCATCATCAAGTACAACATTACAAAATTTAATACCTGACACTACTAATAATCTCGATCAGTATCATCAATAAATGCATAATCATCATCATCACTATAATCAATGACGGGCTCATAGGGTTCAGTGGCATCAACATGTGCAAGGCCACCTTGACGTAATCGGTCAAGCAATGACAGGTCATCCGCAGCAGTAACCTCTTCTTGTTCCGGCTCTTCTTGTTCCTCCTCTGGGGTGATGTCGGATTCACTGTCGCTGTCTACTTCAATGTTTTGGGGTGAAGTATAGCGGTTCTTGAAACGCTTTTTGGAAAGACGTGTCTCTTGGAAGAATTCTCCTTCATATGTGTCTGGGTTAATGTGAGGTTCATAATCCTCTTCCTTTGGGGGAGATAGTCTAGCACGTGGCGGCACTTCATAAACGACATCCCAACCTTTCAGATTTGGATTAGTTTGGCAGGCCCACGGTAGATAGAATACTTGGGTCGCCTGTTGAGCCGTAATATAGACATCAGGAACATCTAAATGGGTGCTTTGGTTGATTTCAACTAGCCCTATATGTTCATGAGTCCTTCTAGTCTCCTTCGGCTGAAACCAATAACATTTGAAGACTACGACATTCGGTGGGTTTTCACCATAGAATAGAAGTTCATAAATTGCTTCAACTCTCCCATAATACTCGGTACCTCCTTCGCCGATAGCAGATACACAACAATTTGTAGACTTTCGGTCGGCCATAGATAGCTCTTTGCCATAGGTACGAAAGCGATACCCGTTGATGTCGTATTTGTCAAATGAACGGACCTTATAGTCAAAACCATTAGCGACTTGTCTCAATTCGGCGTCCATAGACTCTGAATTAGCCTACAAGTTTAATATGAAAGGATTGTTGCATTACGCACAAATTAGCGAATGAAACCGGGATAGCCGCCTACAAATTAGCCTACAAGTCTAATAGAAATTACCGTTTGTTTGAACCAAGAGATGAAACCGGGATAGCCGCCTCCTTGCTTTGCGAGAAGCTCATACTCTTCGACAGAATCCTTTTGGATCACCGCTCCATACGAGAATAAGGCGACGTATCGACTGTATGAAATATCCAGGAATAAGAGCAGTTCAAAGGAAATAGAAGTTGCGAAACTATGTACCGAGAACTTACTCGATGTACGGCCGCACTTCTATCAGGTTGTTGAAGATATACAACCGAAATGGTCCGCCATTGTTCGTTATCCAAAGATACTGGATTTGAAACACTGGCTGGTGCGAGATTCCCTTTGAATAGGCTGAGGTTGGATCCACCCTTTTTAGGGTCGTCAGCATTGTACCGAGGCTTCGGATTATGCAAATGACGATTTTTGGCTTCGTAGTGTGCTGTCACGAAGTTTGCCGCCTCCTCAGTGATGAATGCCTCAGCCATCGATGCTTCAATTCTACGTTTATTTTTACATTTTTGTCGAAGCGTCTTCTGCATCCTCTCAGTTGGGTAGCACCAACGATTTTGCACGGGCCCCCCCAATCTTGCCTCGGTCGGGAGATGCAAAATCAAATGTTGCATTGGATTAAAGAAGCCCGGTGGAAAGATCTTCTCTAACTTGCAGATCAACTCCGGCGCCAACTCTTCCATTTCTTCTAGCACGCCAGGCGATAGTTCTTTCGCACAAAGAACACGGAAGAAATAGCTAAGTTCTGCCAGTACTAGCCATTCATCCTCAGGGATGAAGCCACGCAACATCACCGACATTACCCGCTCAATCCATATGTGCCAATCATGACTCTTGAGACCAAATATCTTCAATTTATCAAGACTGGCTCCCCTCTGTAGATTCGCTGCATACCCATCGGGGAACATCAACTGCATTTGCACCCACAAGATAATTTCCCTCATAGCTGGCCTTCCAAGATTGAACCATGCCTTTGGCTTCGTCCAGTTCTGCTTTCCTTTCGATTCTTTCATGTTTTGTAACGGCCTATCACATAGCGCCTCCAGATCGACTCTAGCCTTAGTATTATCCTTTGACTTCCCATCTATGCCGAACAATGTACCAAAAAGTGCCTCGGCGATATTCTTCTCAGTGTGCATCACGTCGATGTTGTGTGGGCAAAGGAGGTCTTTGAAGTATGGCAGATCCCATAAGCATGTTTTGTGAGTCCAGGCGTGCTTAGAATTATACCCCTTGAAGTACCCTAGACGCTCTGGATCTGGCTCGAGAGCGTTTAACTGATCCAGGGTCTGTTGGCCTGTCAATGCAGGTGGTGCAGAGTTTTTGACAACTCTACCTCTGATGAAGTTCTTCTTGTCTTTCCTGAACTTATGGCGAGGATTCAGGAACTGTCTATGCATGTCAAAGCAAGAAAACTTGCGACCGGCCTGAAGCCAACGAAACTCAAGAGCTCCCTTGCATGTGGGGCACGGGAACCTTCCATGCACACACCAGCCAACGAATAGCGCATACGCCGGCAAGTCATGCGTCGAGTACATGTACCAGACACGCATTATGAAGTTCCGTTTGCTATAGGCATCGTATGTCTTGAACCCATTATCCCAGGCTTCTTGCAATTCGTCCTTAAGCGGTTGCATGTACACATTCATATTTTTCCCTGGATAGTTGGGCCCTGGAATTATCAACGTCAGGAAAATGTTCTTTCTTTGCATAATCTGTCCGGGGGGAGATTGAGTGGAAAGACAAATACGGGCCAACAACTGTATTGGGCTGCCGTCATACCAAACACACTGAACCCATCCGTGCTGATGCCGACTCGAGGATGCCTCGGATCTGCCGCTTTGTCACCATGTAATTCATCAAACTTTTTCCACGCAACACCATCCGATGTGTGTACAATCATCAGATTCCCATCTGCATCTAGTTCGGTTCTTTTGCCCGTTTTGTGCCATGTCATCTGTCTGGCCGTCTCTTCGACCATGAAAAGACGTTGAAGTCTTGGTACGATTGGCATATACCGAAGAACACTAACGGGGATTTTGGTCTGTGTCTTCTCACCCATACCGTTGTCTACCACAACATACCTGGAAGACTTGCAAATGGGACAATAGTTCAAGTCCGCATAGTCAAGCCTAAACAAGACACATCCTTTCTCACAGGCATGTATCTTATCATAGGGCATCTTCAGTGCACGGAGGATTTTGTCCGACTGGTACAGGTTTGCAGGCATTACATGGCCTTTGGGTAGAAAGCGTCCAAATACTGTCATCATTGCATCGTAGCATTCTCTGCCCAAGTTGAACTGAGCCTTCAGAGCCATTACTTGTGAGATGGCATCCAACTGACAAAGCTCAGTGTGCTCATGGAGCGGACGTTTTGAAGACTCCAACATTTCATTGAAGGCCTTTGCAGATTCCTCCATCTCCTCGTCCGAATCCCGAGCATCATCAAAGTCTTGCACCATGTTTTCCATCCCGGTACCATGCTCGTCGGTGCGACGACGATCCACCTCAGCTCGGTCACGTTGGGCAGACTCACCATGAAATGTCCACACCGTATAATCGGGCGTAAAACCACTCTTCTGCAGGTGTTTGCCCATTTCAGCCTCTGTCCTCTTTTCCCAATTGCCGCACCGTAAACAGGGGCACCAGGTTTTCCTCTGGCCATTTGCAAATGCGGCTCGCACAAACCCCTTGGTTTTTGTGAACCATTCAGTGCTCCATTTGTTCTGACCAGTGTGACCGGTGTACATCCACGCACGATCACTCATCTTGACTTTCAGAGCTACTAGACACACAACAAATATATATATATATAATTCACCATGTATGTATTCATCAGTTGATCTACTTTGTCAATTTTATTACGTCCATGCAACCTACACTCTAATAGGTAATGATAGGTCCTAATCCCACCCGAGTATGTTTAGATTGGGTTCATTTTCCCATGCTATGCCCCGGATCCTACGCAAAATTTCGGCAGCACCTCCCCGCTGTTCTCCTGATACACGTCTCTGCAATAAACAGAGAGGATGTGTACCCGGAGAACAACAGGGGAGGCACTGACGAAATTTATGCGTCGGATCCGGAGCAAAGCATATGGGAAAACGAACCCAATCTAAACATACTCGGGCTGTCCATGGATAGCGTTGGACAATTCGAAAGAATCAAGGTTATAAATATGCAAATGCATGCATATTTATAACTATGACGCTTTCGAACGGGAGACACATATTGGTTACGCATACTGATGATTCAAGACACATATATATCTAGCTATCAAGTTTCATCGGAATAGATCAAATAATTAATGGGGGAGGAGGACATGTCATTTGTGCTCACCCACGAACGAAGGGGCAGAGCTCGTCAAACGCACGGCGAGGTCGTCGAACACCAAACCTCGCAGCGATGAAACAACTGCACATTTAAAACTACCCGATCAACACAATTATATATGATGTTTTTCATAACAAAATCGAAAGATATATGACCTAACTAATAATTCAACAAATATATGACCCCGTCGGCTTCTGGAAGGCCAAAGAACACCTTTTCGGGGTCGGGGGTCTGGGGTCGGGGTGTCGGGTCGGGGTCCGGTCGGGGTCGGGGTGCGTGTCGTGTCGGGGGTCGGGGTGTCGGGTCAGCTCGGGGTCGGGTGTCGGGGTGTCGGGGTCGGGGTCGGGTCGGGGTCGGGGGTCGGGGGGTCGGGGTCGGGGTGTCGGGGTCGTCGGGGTCGGGGTGTCGTGTCGGTCTCGGGGTGCCGTGTCGGGGTCGGGGTGTCGTGTCGGTCTCGGGGTGCCGTGTCGGGGTCGGGTCTCGGGGTCGGGGTGTCGGGTCGGGGTGCCGGGTCGGGGTCGGGGTGCCGTGTCGGTGTCGGGGTCGGGGTGTCGGGTCAGGCTCGGGGTCGGGGTGTCGGGGTCGGGGTCGGGTCGGGGTCTCGGGGTCGGGGTGTCGGGGTGTCGTCGGGTCGGGGTGTCGTGGGTGTCGGTGTCGGGTCGGGGGTCGGGGTGCCGGGTCGGGGTCGGGTGGGCCGTGTCGGTGTCGGGGTCGGGTGTCGGGTCAGGCTCGGGGTCGGGGTGTCGGGGTCGGGGTCGGGTCGGGTCTCGGGGTCGGGTGTCGTGTCGGGGTCGGGTGTCGTGTAGGTGTCGGGGTGCGTGTCGGTGTCGGGGTGCCGTGTCGGGGTCGGGGTGCTGTTTCGGGTCGGGGTCGGGTTTCCTCTCCTCTCTTCCTCTCTCCTCTTCTTCTTCTTCTTCTTCTTCTTCTTCTTCTTCTTCTTCTTCTTCTTCTTCTTCTTCTTCTTCTTCTTTCTTTCTCCTCCTCCTCCTCCTCCTCCTCCTCCTCCTCCTCCTCCTCCTTCCTCTTCTTCTTCTTCTCTTCTTCTTCTTCTTCTTCTTCTTCTTCCTTCTCTTCTTCTTCTTCTTCTTCTTCTTCTTCTTCTTCTTCTTTCTTCTTCTTCTTCTTCTCCTTCTCCTCCTCCTCCTCCTCCTCTCTTCTTCTTCTTCTTCTTCTTCCCCTTCTACTTAACCTAAACCTAAACTAACCTAAACTAAAAACCTAAACTAATTAAAACTAAACTATTTAAACTAATTAAACCTAAACTTAAACAAAAAAAAAAAAAAAAAAAAAAAAAAAACAGAAAAAAAAGGGAGGGGGGCTCACTGTGGGGAGGCCGGGGCGGGGGCCGGACGGAGGGGGCGGGGCGGAGGAGGCCGGGGCGGGGCGGTGGGAGCGGGGCGGCGGGGCGGGGGCGGGGCGGCGGCGGGGGGGCGGGGCGGGGGGGGGGGGGGCGGGGCCGGGGCGGGCAGGGAGGGGGCGCGGGGCGGGGCGGCGGGGGGCGGGCGGCGGGGGGCGCGGGCGCGGGGGCGCGGGGGCGCGCGGGGCGGCGGGGCGGGGGGGCGGGGGCCGGGCGGGGCGACGGGGCGGTGGGGCGGCGGGACGGGGGGCGGGGGCGACGGGGGGCGGCGCGCGGCGGCGGCGGCGGGGTGGGAGGAGAAGCGAGGCGAGGAGAAGTGAGTAACGGGCGGGGGGTACGGGCCGTTAGGCAAGTGCCCTCTTTGCCGTCCGCCAGCCTTTGCGTCCGCCTTTTGCCTCTTTGCCGTCCGCTAGCGGACGGCAAAGAGGTGGGCCGTTAGTTTTTCAAACGAGCGGGGGGTGGGGGCCACCACACTCTTTGCCGTCCGCCAGCGGACGGCAAAGATCCTTTGCCGTCCGCTGGCAGACGGCAAAGAGCTGGCAGATGGCAAAGAGCTTCTTTGCCGTCAGCCTTTTCTTTGCCGTATGTTTATGTGTAGCTGATGGCAAAGAGCTTCTTTGCCGTCAGCTAGCAGACGGCAAAGAGCTGGCAGATGGCAAATTAGCTGATTCCAGTAGTAATAGTAGTAGATGCAGGCAGGAGTCAGTCTACTAATCTTGGACGTGATGCCTATGTAATGATCATTGCCTGGATATCGTCATGAGTATTTGAAGTTCTATGAATTGCCCAACAGTAATTTGTTCACCCACCGTTTGCTATTTTTCTCGAGAGAAGCCACTAGTGAAACCTACGGCCCCCAGGTCTCTTTCTCATATATTTGCCTTTGGGATATACTTTTTCCTTGCATTTATTTTCAGATCTATTAACCCAAAAATACAAAAATACCTTGCTGCAATTTATTCTTATTTATTTTATTTGGCGTTCGATCTATCAATCTACTACAATTTTATTTCACGTCCGTTTCCCATCTGGGGCGCCGCTACCCGAAAGGGATTGACAACCCCTTTTACACGCCGGGTTGCGAGGATTTGTTATCTGTGTGCAGGGGCTGTTTACGTTGTGTTGCTTGATTCTCCTACTGGTTCGATAACCTTGGTTTCATATCTAAGGGAAATACCTACCGCCACTGTGCTGCATCATCCCTTCCTCTTTGGGGAAATACCGACGTAGCTTCAAGCGACATTAGTGGACGGTGGGGCCGGGTTGAATCTGATTTCCTCAGCAGTTATTAGCATGCTTTAGATAGCACAGGAAGAGCTAGAGTTTACCGGCATGTTTCAAGGAGTTAATCCCGGCAGGAGCCATCCTAAGGGGAAGATAACATTGTTGGTAACGTTTGGGGGAGAACTAATGACCGGACTGAGACGATTGTGTTTGACGTGGTCGATCTCCCCCTGCCGTACAATGGAATTCTTGGATGCCCGGCCCTGGCTAAGTTCATGGCGGCATCCCACTATGCGTACAACACCTTGAAGTTGCCCGGGCCACTGGGAGTCATCACCATCCCATCAGATGAGAAGGATGCAATCATTTGTGTGGACAAGATGTACCGGGACGCGGTCACGGCAGAGGCAGCAGCAGCTCCCGGTAAGGAAAATAAAGGAAAAAAGAGGGATTGTCGGGACTCCGGCAAAGAGTCCAGGAAGCATGCCCCCACCGAGTGCACGGCACCCGTTAACGACGTGCCGGAGCGTTCCAACAGCAAGAGATCCAAGGTCGCTGCACCCCAAGTGAAGAAGGTCCCGACAGGGCTGGCTGGCGTTGATGGTACTTTCACTATCAGCGCCACCCTTGATGACAAATAGGAAAGCGCGCTCGCTGCCTTCCTGCGGGCGAATATTGATTTATTTGCCTGGCAACCATCTCATATCCCCGGTGTTCCTAGGGAGGTAATCGAGCACCACCTTGATGTCTGCCCACATGCCCGACCTGTCAAGTAGAAAGTCCGGAAGCAGGCCTTGGAGAGGCAGCAGTTCATTGCAGAAGAGATCAAGAAACTTGAGGCAACTGGTTTGGTCAAAGGAGTGCTGCATCCCACGTGGTTGGCAAATCCAGTGGTAGTCTGGAGTGCTGCATCCCACTCGGATCTCAGCAAGGCTTGCCCGAAGGACCCATTTCCCTTGCCGCGTATCGATCAGATTGTGGATTCCACTTCAGATTGTGATTTTCTCTCCTTTCTGGACGCATATTTTGGGTATCACCAAATCTTCATGTCCAAGGAAGATGAAGAGAAGAAGTCATTCATCACTCCATGTGGTACATACTACTTTGTCCGCATGCCATTCATATCAAAGAGTGCCGGGTCCACTTTCCCAAGGGTAGTCCAGATTGGTTTTGAGCCATAGCTGCACAGAAACATAGAAGCCTATATGGATGATATTGTGGTCCAGACCAAGGATAAGGCCATCCTTATTCACGATTTGGAGGAGACATTTGCTAATCTGCGCAAGATCAATTTAAAGCTCAACCCAGAGAAGAGTGTATTTGGTGTTCCCTCCAGCAAGTTGCTTGGGTTCTTCATGTCCCATCGCAGGATCAAGGCCAACCCCGACAAGATCAAAGCCATCGAGCAGATCCAAGCACCAAGGACAGTTAAGCATGTGAGGCGTTTAACAGGATGCGTTGCCGCACTAAGCAGATTTATCTCCAAATCTGCCGAGCGCGCCCTGCCATTCTTCAAATTTTGAAGAAGGCAGGGCCCATGAAGTGGACCCCGAAAGCACATGCAGCTTTGCAAGAGTTGAAGGCCTACTTGTCCTCCGTGCCTACCTTGGTTGCTCCCAAACCCTAGGAGCCATTGTTGTTGTACTTAGCGACAACCAACCAAGTTGTTAGTGCAGCCTTGGTAAAGCAGTGAGAAGTGGATGAGGCAGAGAGTGGGTAGGGACCGGCAGAATCAGAGAAGGATCAGGACAGCAATGAGCATGGCAATGAAAGCAACCCCAAGGACGCGGCAAGGAAGAAAGTGGTGCAACGCCCAGTGTACTTTGTCAGCTCCTTGTTACAGGGGGCTAGATCGAGGTACTATGGCATGCAAAAGTTGATTTTTGGTCTCATCATGGCCTCAAGGAAACTGCGCCACTACTTCCAAGCCCATGAGATCATGGTTGTCACTCGTTTCCCGTTGCAAAGGATACTCCGAAACCCTGAGGCTACCGGCAGAATAGTGGAGTGGGCTTTGGAGTTATCCAGTTTTGGTTTGAAGTTTGAGAGCACGTTGACTATTCAGAGCATGGCATTGGCAGAGTTTATTGCAGAATGGACGCCGACCCCTGATGAGGAAGTGACAGAGACAGTTATCCCCGGCAAGGAATCGCCCCAAGAATGGATTATGTGTTTTGATGGTGCTTTTTCCCTACAAGGTGCAGGAGCTGGCGTGCTTCTTGCCGCCCCCTCCCGGGAGCACTTGAAGTACATCGTCCAAATGCATTTTGCCCAGGAAGAAGCAACCAACAACACGGCAGAGTATGAAAGGCTCCTTGTCGGGCTCAGAATTGCACTGAATTGGGAATTAAGAAGCTGATCATTCGAGGAGATTCACCGCTTGTGGTGAGACAAGTTAACAAGGATTACCGAAGTCCATTGATGGAGGCATACGTCGAGGAAGTGAGGAGAGTGGAGGAGCGCTTTGACATATTGCAAACGGAGCACATACCCCGTGCGGAAAACAGCATAGCTGATCATCTGTCAAAGTGTGCTGCGGAGAAGCTTCCTGTGGAACCAGAGACTTTGGTAATCCTCTCCGTCTCCCCAGCAACAATGGCCCGGAAAAGGAGAAAGTTGGACTTCGGTAAGCCTCTCCCGGTAGAGCCATTCGCTCCTAGGAGAGACCCTTTCGGAAACAACTCCTCGTAGCCTGCCGGACCACACTCTCCAGCCGGGCCCATGGACCCCGCGAATGAGGCATGTACTCTCGCAGCAAAGGAGGTGCCGCTAGTCCTCGTTGCTGAGCCCCAGGCTCCAACTTGGGCAAGGCACATTGTCCACTTCCTTCAAACCGGAGAGCTTCTCGGCGACCAAGATGAAGCTGAAAAAGTAGCCCAGAGGGACAGTATGTATCAGTTTGTCGATGACACTCTGTATAGAAGGAGGCCCAACGGTGTGAAATTGAAGTGCGTCTGCCGGGACAAGGAAAGGAACTACTGGCTGAGATACACAAAGGCATGTGCGGCTCCAACATTGGATCAAGGGCATTAGTTGGGAAAGCATTCCGGCAAGGATTCTATTGGCCCACAGCCCTCCAAGATGCGGTTGAGCTAGTCACCAAGTGTGAAGCCTGCTAGTTCCATTCCAAGAAAATCCACCTGCCTGCCCAAGCTCTTCAAACAATCCCTTTATCATGGCCATTTTCGGTCTGGGGCTCAATATCCTCGGCCCCTTCCCCCGAGCAATCTGGGGCTTTGAATTCTTGTTCATTGCTATCGACAAGTTTACAAAGTTTCCAGAAGTGATTACCGTGAGAAAGGTGACTGCTCAGTCAGCTATCAAGTTCTTGAAAGAATTGGTGTGTCGTTTTGGAGTTCCGGCAAGGATCATTACCAACAACGACACCGAGTTCACGAGCCGCGCCTTCATGCAATAAGTTCATGCCCTCGGATGCAAGATCTCATTTGCCTCTGTGGCACACCACCGGAGCAATGGACAAGCTGAGAGGGCGAACACTAAAGTGCTGCATGGACTCAAGACAAGAACCTTTGATACGCTGCAGAAGCACGGCTGGCGGTGGATTGAGGAGCTGCCGATAGTCCTCTGGTCCCTCAGAACGACACCAAACCGAGCTACCGGGCAGACTCCCTTCTCCCTGGTCTACGGGGCACAAGCAGTTATCCCACGGAACTCATTTATGGGTCGCCTCGAGTGCTTGCCTACGATGAAGTAGCGCAAGATCAGCACCGGCGTGACAACGCTGTGCTACTCGAGGAGAACCGTCTCTGGGCTGCTATGCATGCTGCATGGTATCAGCAAGCCTTGCATCGCTATCATAGCCGCAGGGTGCACGCCCGGTGTTTTGAGGAAGGTGACCTTGTCCTTAGGCACGTTCAATCCGCCAAGGCTACAAACAAGTTGTCACCAAAGTGGGAAGGCCCTTACCGGGTAGTACGAGTCACCATTGCTGGAGCAGTCTGTCTGGAGACCGGAGATGGCATTCAGTTGCAAAACTCATGGCATATTGAGCATCTCCGCAAGTTAGCAGCCACCTTTTTGTACAGGCCTTGCCTCAGTTGCATGTAAACCCTTGCACAAAGCCATGGCGATGACCATGTGCAAGAGAAAATAAAGAAGCACTGTGGGGGCCCCCAACCAAGATTGCATGCATGAGCATTCCAAGATCACTGCATAAGCATTTCATGAGCATTTGCATATGCATATAGATAGGGTCGCATCTTGCATTCATACTCATCTACATGAAGCTGCAGGTTCCTGCCGTGAACTTGGCTTTGACAAGGAGTTGAGAACATTGCCCGGCACTGCGATCCCCGGCAAGCCAAACAGATAAGTTCTACCTCCTGTCCGTTAGTGTTCTGTAAGCTATAACTTGTGCATAAGAAAACCTCGCCACTCTTTTGGGACTTAGGTGCTCCGATCCCTGACTCGAACGTTGCTTCGGACGGGATGGTCGTAGTGCCTTCAGTAAAAAGAAGTTGGCGGGGGGCTGGTCCCTTTGTCTGTTACCCGGCAGATGTAGCTCTCCGGCAGACAAAAAGGGTGCCGGAAGGATAGCCTACCGGGGAAGACTCGTTTATGTACATTAAAGAGGCATCTCACCTCTGCATGGACATACACATGCACGGGTTCCCGGCAAGGTTCATCTTTCTCATTAATATGCTGATACAAGTACAAGTATTACAAAATGCAAACACGGACTCAAGAAATTACATTATTTGAATTAAAATTTGGCAAGTGCCGGTAGGTTTAAGATTGAAAAAAGATAAGTGCCACGTAATGCCTTTGCCCCTGTCGATCTCCTACAGGAAGAGGTCGAAGAGGCCGTAGGCGGGCACAGCTGGGATTCGGCACCTCCCCAGGATTAGGATGGCGCCGCTCCCCAGCAAGGAGGGAGAACCCGGAGGGCAGGCGTGGATGGTGACGCTGCCGGAGGACCAGATGGGAGGCACGGAGTCACCGGCACACACGACTCGTCAGAACGGTCGTCCCAGTTCTTGACGCGTCGTGGGTCGCCGCTGTCGTCCGCATCACTACCACCCGTAGACCTCGGCACGGCCATCACGTCGGACACCATGCTCTCTGGATTTTCCCATATAGAGCATGGTCGTCCCCAGATCCCTGGCGTTAGAAGTCACTGCACGTCTCGGGGATGTGTATGAGAGCAAGGAGCCCACCTGCGCGGCAAGAAGACGGGGCCTAGGAGGAGTCAGGTTTGCCTCTACTAGCGACGAATCTCTTCCGTGACTCCTCCCCAGCGCCGCGAAGGGAAGAAGAATGGGGAGCGATCGACTACCACGTGCCATGCCCGCCTCGAGCCACGACATGGTGTCGTTTGCATCCCCTCCCACTGAAGTTGAGGCCACAGGCGGCCCGGTGGTGAGCACGCCAGAGTTGCCACCCCGGCGTTGTCGCCACGCCGGCCGAGTCCCCTTTTTAGATCCAGGAAAGATTTCAAGATGGAGCCCGGGGCATGGCCCCAAGCTCTTTTTCCTAACATAACCAGTAGAAGCAGAAGACAGAAGAGGAAGAATGCGAGGGTAGATGACTCTGCCCTCCTTCACCCCTCCTTTTATAGGCGGACCGGGGAGGGGAGCCGCTCCCTCAACGGGCGGCCACCATCCTCCTCCGCCAATTCAAGATGACCGGGCCCATGCCTTGATGCTCTCCCACGCCACGCGCCTCCGTTACCTACCCCGCGCGATGCATGTAGCATACGTGGCTAAGGATAAGGGTGTGGTGGGAAGGGTGAATTGACAAGTTCTACCCCGTGCGTTAAAGTCATTCACGGGCCATTACGGGAGCGGCCCCACCACTATTGGCTTTACACGACGCGCGGAGAAACCGTAAACTGCCCCGGAATAAAGGTTAATGAAGAAGCAAACAAGACCTCAAGAGACCAGCTGATGCGGAGCATCCTACGGTCATCCCCATGGACCTACCATCGTCTCATCAAGAGCCAAGAGGACCTATGACACGAGCACGAGCTAGAGCTCTCGAGAACGAGGTGACTTCCTTCCTTAGTGACATCACATATGATCCACTCGAGACATGGCCACTACCTAAGTCCGAGACGTTGTGCATGATTAGGTGTCAAGAGGACCCCCCCCCCCCCGAAGATGCTCGTGAAGACGGACAAGTTGCAAAGTCCATGGATGAAGAGGAACGTCGGAAGGAGAAGAAGGCAGCTCCAGGACGCGGACATCCGGCCGCTGGAGACATCCACTACAGCAGCATCCCAGCCACCAAGCACCTACATGCCACGGACATCCGCCCCCAGCCCGGACATCCGGCCCAGCCCAAAAATCCGGCCAGAAGCCCAGAAATCTGGCACCCTCTATCCAGAGAGCACCGAGGCTGACCCCGCCAGCCCGGACATCTGGACCCCCATCCCGGACATCCGGCCTGTCACGAGCCGCTGGATATCCGACCCCAACGCCCGGACATCCGGACAAGCTCCGTCCAGAGAATAGAAGAGAAGCTCCCGTCAGCCCAGACATCCGGCCCTAGCCCCGGACATCCGGCTGCTCATGAAGGCCCGGACATCCGGCCCGACGCCCGGGCATCCCGCCCCGTCTGTCTGCGCACAGTAAAGGGCCGAGGCCCATGTACCCCTTCGCCCACCTAGACTATATATACTCCTCCTCCCTCTTTCTAGGGTTAGCATTGGTTTAGCTCATATGTGAGATAGAACTTTGCTCATCCATACGGATCTAATCCTTGAGAGAGACCGCGACCCCTCTACGGAGAAGATCCCCCTTGGATTCAAGACCCCCTCTTGGGTGGCCTCATCAAGACCTCCTCTAGGAGAAGAACTGGTTACCTTTGTATCGTCCTTTTTTGATCGTGGATCTTGTATCTCCTCTTGTGTTCCGAGGATCTAGCATATGTGTGACTATATCTTGTTGGTTTGAGTGATTCTCTTGTGTTTTCCCTCGTGTTTCCCCTCGTGTTCTTAGTTGGGATCCACTCCTTTCGTGAAAGATCGGTTGTATAGAGTTCCACCCTACATCATCTTGGTATCATGAGCCACGTTGATCATGATTTCGGAGCCCTCCCTCTTTGTTTTCTAGCCTTGTTTTGTTGATTTTCTCCCTAATTCGAAAATTCCCCACAAAAATAGCCCCAATTTTTTTGTGATTTGTTGGTGTGATGAAGTTTTGTTGAATATGATCCGCGGATTTCGTGTGTTGCAGGTAGATCTAGCTTTTCCCCATCTTTTCCCCAATTTCCATCCACAAAATCTTCTGAATTTTTGCCCCATATTTGACCTCTCCACACGGAGTTCCTCGAGTTCATCCACGGATCAAGAGCCCGGACATCCGGCCATCCCAGACATCCGGCCCGCAAGCCCGCACATCCGGCCCCTGATAGCATCACTTCCATCCACCGCTTCGTTTCCCGCCTAACTTTCGTCAAATTTTGATCTCATGCCCACTTCCACTTCCGCATACCACCATCACTTCCGCATAGCACCACCGTTTTCTGCATACACCACCACCTCTTACCCACTACCAATTCTGCCAATTTTGACATGTTTTTGCTTTCAGAATTTGAGTTGTGGTTCCCGTGTCCTATTGTGTTTCGGCTATCTAGGTACGGTTCGACATTGATATCACCGCCGCTCATCTTCGCCACGGACTCGTCATCAACAACGACAACTCCACCATTTTGACACCATACCGTGAGAAACAACGGTAACCTCATATTGGTATCGTGATATCATCATACTTTCTTGCAATTGCATTGATAACCCCATATCCTTACTTTTGCGTCGCTTACCCATCGAGACTAGCCTTTGAGTATTGCCGGCAACGTAACTTGTGCACATTAGTGATCATACTTCCCATAGCATACATACCATATCATCGTGGTGCATATCTTGGTATCATCTCTTGTGTCACAAAGTTGTCATCGCATATACTCAATTGCTATCTTGGTTCGTGAAGCATTGCATGAGAAAAGAGCTCAAATACAATGAGCCAAACAAGCTTTTAAGAAAAAGGGAAATATAAGCAAAGAGCTTATTAGCAAGAACCATAGCATCATACTACATTAAGATTGTCATACTCAATCATCTTGGATCATATCATCGGAATACCATACATATAGCATACTTGGGATAGAAGTCGTTGCATTTTTGCTTAGTAGGTTGCGCACAAGTTCCGTATCCGCCTATTGTGCAATCGTGCTAGCGTCTCTCTAGTATTGTGCAACAAGAGCATTTTCGTGGATTCCACATTTTTGCTCATTCTTTGGTTGCATGACCCCACTTATCTATTTGTGTGTGTGTTTCCGTGTACCATATCTTGCTATTGGTCTACTTGTTGCATTTGCAAATTTGCGAATCTTTTCCAACATTATTGAGTCTCACTTACAATTGCATCAAATTTTGTGCCACCATCCTAACCGAGCTCCACTATAAGCTTTTACTTGTGTAGGTGTGAGATACCACCAAGCATTGGTACCAATTATGCTATTTCCTTGTTACACATTGGAGTGATCATTGATCCATCTTCAACATCGGTCAAGGTACATTTGGTATAAGTTCTTCTCTTTCTCCCACTCACATATTTTTGTTTGGAATGATGGATAGGCCAAGTACTTCTACCAACCCACTCTTCCTTGAGCAAGACGACGACCCAAACAACTACGTCACCAAGCTACACCTTTTTGGTACACAATGAGCTTTGCATGAAGAGCAACTAGCAATGAGCGACCGCGTCGACAACCTCGCCACCGACTTGCAACTCTCCGAGCAACGTACAAGAGACTACTTCGACAACAAGCTCGACGAACACAAGCACGAGAATGACGCCAGAATGGACGAGATTCGTGCCTTGTTGGTCAACCGCTCTTCTACCACTTTGTCCTACTCAAGACGGAGCTGCTCGAGTTGACACTCCGATGACACTATCTCCGGCTCAAGTACACCGACATCAAACACTCTTCGCCGAGCCGCGCGTCAAGACCGTCCAGCCAACCGCAATCCTCTTCACGACATTGACTCTCAAGAGCAAGCACGTGCGCAAGAATATCGACACCGTCAGAACCAAGCTACATTTGCGCAAGCACAAGAACGGCAACGTCAACGCCAACGTGAAGAAGAGGAACGAGCGCGACAACACCAAGATGCACAAGATGCCGAGGCACAACATCAAGAATAACAACTACGTGAAGCTCAAGCACTTGAGGCGCAACGTGCCCTTCGTGATTCAAGTCGAGCTGTAGCCAACAGAGGCCAACAAGCTCGTGAGCATAAAGAAGCGCTTCGTGATGAAGTTCAAGAGCGGATTTATCAATCACGTGTGCAACGTCAAGCTCCTCGTCAAGATCGACGAGCGCCTCCTCAAGCTTGACAAGAACCTCAAGTTCGCCAAGAACATGAAGACAATGGAAATCCTCCAAGACAAGAGCAACATGAGGTCGACAACCCTCAACGACATGGGCGTCATCATCCTCGACCCCAACACAATGAAGTGAAATGATACAGCAAGCTAAAGTTCACCATGCCCAAGTTCACCGGAAGCAATGACCCCGAAGAGTACATATCATGGGCATTGAAGGTTGACAAAATCTTCCGCTTGCACAACTATGAAGAAGAGAAGAAGATCGTGATGGCATCCCTTGAGTTTCAAGACTACATCCTCATTTGGTGGGAACAAGTCATTGAGCACCGAGCGGCAAGAGGTGAACCACCCATCACTACTTGGGCGCAAATGAAGGATGTCATGAGAGCACGTTTTGTGCCTAACTACTACAACCGCGACCTCTTCAAGAAACTCTAACTCCTCAAGCAATGAACAAAGAGCGTTCAAGAGTACTACAAGGAAATGGAGATTGCCATGATACGAGCCAATGTCATGGAAGATGATGAGCAAACAATGGCACGTTTCTTGAATGGACTCAATCACCCTATCAAGAAGATCGCCGATTTCCAACCATACTCGAACCTCATCGAGCTAGTGCATCAAGCTACCAAAGCGGAACGTCAAGTGCAAGATGACTTCAAATATGCCAAGTTCTCATCCAAGTCCTATGGCTTCTCCAACAATCAAGCTTCAACGACTCCAACACCTTCTACCTCAGCCAAGTCATCTACAAGCAACAACGACAAGTCAAGTTACAAGAAAACTTCGACAACCTCAAGTCGTCCTCCTACTTCAAGCAACTTCAAGCCGAAAGCTTCATCATCATCTACCCCAACCGATGAGACCATCAAGACAAGTTCCTTCAAATGCTTCACATGCGGCGGCCGAGGCCACAAGTCCTTTGAGTGTACAAACAAGTGCACCATGATACTCAACGACGACAGACCCTATGACTCCATGAGTGCAGAGGAGATGGAAGCCCTTGAGCAAGTGGCCATGCACCGGCGCGAGAACGAAGATGAAGATGATCAAGTCTTTTGTGACGAAGATTCGAGCCCTGCTCTCGTTGTCTCCAAGGTCTTGAGTCTTAAACATCAACAAGACGAAGATCGAAGATGCCATATCTTCCACACCAAGGCCAGCATCAATGGATGGTCCGTCAAGGTCATCATGGATGGAGGGAGTTGCCATAACCTAGAAAGTGAAGAACTATGCTCCAAGCTCCAATTGGTCAAGATGAAGCACCCGCACCCCTACAAGGTTCAATGGCTAAGCGACTCCGGCACTATGCAAGTCGAGCATAGGGTACAAGTTTCTTTCAAGATCGGAGCTTAAGAAGACACTTTGGAGTGTGATGTTGATACGTCTCCAACGTATCTATAATTTATGAAGTATTCATGCTATTATATTATCCATCTTGGATGTTCTATGGGCTTTACTATGCACTTTTATATTACTTTTGGGACTAACCTATTGACCCAGAGCCCAGTGCCAGTTTCTGTTTTTCCCTTGTTTCAGTGTTTCGCAGAAAAGGAATATCAAACGGAGTCCAAACGGAATGAAACCTTCAGAAAAGTTATTTTTGGAAAGAAAGCAATACGGGAGACTTGGAGTGCACGTCAGGGGATCAACAAGGAGAGCACGAGGCAGGGGGGCGCCCACCCCCCTGGGCGCGCCCTCCACCCTCGTGGGCCCCTCGTGGCTCCCCTTACCGACTTCTTTCGCCTATATATTCCCATAAACCCTAAAACCTTCGGGGAACAGAATAGATCGGGAGTTCCGCCGCCGCAAGGCTCTGTAGCCACCAAAAACCAATCGGGACCCTGTTTCCGGCACCCTGCCAGAGGGGGGAACCCCTCACCGGTGGGCCATCTTCATCATCCCGGCGCTCTCCATGACGAGGAGGGAGTAGTTCACCCTCGGGGCTGAGGGTATGTACCAGTAGCTATGTGTTTGATCTCTCTCTCTCATGTTCTTGAGGTGATACGATCTTGTTGTATCGCGAGCTTTGCCATTATAGTTGGATCTGATGATGTTTCTCCCCCTCTACTCTCTTGTAATGGATTGAGTTTTCCCTTTGAAGTTATCTTATTGGATTGAGTCTTTAAGGATTTGAGAACACTTGATGTATGTCTTGCCGTGCTTATGTGTGGTGACAATGGGATATTCACGTGATCTACTTGATGTATGTTTTGGTGATCAACTTGCGGGTTCAGTGACCTTGTGAACTTATGCATAGGGGTTGGCACACGTTTTCGTCTTGACTCTCCAGTAGAAACTTTGGGGCACTCTTTGAAGTACTTTGTGTTGGTTGAATGGATGAATCTGAGATTGTGTGATGCATATCATATAATCATACCCACGGATACTTGAGGTGACATTGGAATATCTAGGTGACATTAGGGTTTTGGTTGATTTGTGTCTTAAGGTGTTATTCTAGTATGAACTCTATGATAGATCGAACGGAAAGAATAGCTTCGTGTTATTTTACTACGGACTCTTGAATAGATTGATCAGAAAGAATAACTTTGAGGTGGTTTCGTACCCTACAATAATCTCTTCGTTTGTTCTCCGCTCTTAGTGACTTTGGAGTGACTCTTTGTTGCATGTTGAGGGATAGTTATGTGATCCAATTATGTTATTATTGTTGAGAGAACTTGCACTAGTGAAAGTATGAACCCTAGGCCTTGTTTCCTAGCATTGCAATACCGTTTTCGCTCACTTTTATCATTAGTTACCTTGCTGTTTTTATATTTTCAGATTACAAAAACCTATATCTACCATCCATATTGCACTTGTATCACCATCTGTTCGCCGAACTAGTGCACCTATACAATTTACCATCGTATTGGGTGTGTTGGGGACACAAGAGACTCTTTGTTATTTGGTTGCAGGGTTTTTCGAGAGAGACCATCTTCATCCTACGCCTCCCACGGATTGATAAACCTTAGGTCATCCACTTGAGGGAAATTTGCTACTGTCCTACAAACCTCTGCACTTGGAGGCCCCAACAACGTCTACAAGAAGAAGGTTGTGTAGTAGACATCAAGCACTTTTCTGGCGCCGTTGCCAGGGAGGCTAGGTAAGCGGCACTCACACCCCGTCAACTAAGTTCTTTTCTGGCGCCGTTGCCGGGGAGGTGAGTGCTTGAAGGTGTATCTTTAGATCTTGCAATCGAATCTTTTTGTTTCTTGTTTTATCACTAGTTTAGTTTATAAAAGAAAACTATAAAAAATGGAATTGAGTTTGTCTCATACGCTTCATCTTTTTAATATCTTTTGTGAGTATGATGGAAAGGAAAATTGTGCCAAAGTGTTAGAAGAAGTATGCATTAAAATGTTTGACACTAAATCTTTGAATGATGAGCATGATTGCAATGTTGTTAGTATGAACTCCTTGAATATCCATGGTACTAATGATGATTGCACTAGTCATGATGAAAATATCTCTTATAAGCATGTCGATTTTTGTGGAGTGCATAGAGTTTGCAAATACATACCAAAAAGGGAAGATAGATTTTGTAAGAGGCATAAGTACTTAGAAACTAAATGGTTGCAAGAAAGGCTAGATGTTTGTGCTGAAAATTTAAATTTTCTTAGCCGTACTTGTGAACTTTGCAATGAACATGGTCATTTAACTATCCGATGCAAATTGTTTCATGATCTAATCGTGTCCACAAATTGTGATGACTTGATTTCCCTTGCACATCATAATGAACTTAGTTTGCTTATGGGTTATGAAGAAATGAAACATATAACTAACTATCTTCCAGTATTTGCCCCTGATAAACTTCTTGATTTTAATCTAGAAGAAATTTATATGTATTGTGCGGTGAATTGCATTGAAAATCCTTATATTGCCAACTACATAAAGAAAAGAAAACAAATAGAAGATGAAGAGAATACTAATGAAAGGGAAGAGACTTCTCAATATCCTCCTATTATTTCTTATTGTCGTGGTATTCTCACGGGGGGGGGTGTGTGAGTCGACAGATGCCACAAGGGCTTTGTGTGAGGGTAAGACTGCTGCTGATAGGACCGGGAGCGGGTATGCGAGTAACACGCGCTAGTTTACCCAGGTTCGGGGCTCTCCGGAGAGATAATACCCCTACTCCTGCATGTCTGAGTATATATATCTAGGGTGTACATCGGGCAGTACAAAATGCTCCTAGAGCTGTCTCTGGGGGCAGTGCCATGGGCATCTGGCTCCATATATGCATGCACAAAGCATGCTTTAGTGGCCGGCCATGAGCATGGCCGTATGTGTGTGCTTGGGCATGCTTGCCCGTGGGGATGGATGGATGGATGGATGGCTAGCTCTCTTGCTAGTTAGCTTGCTTGTGTGTGTGTCCATCCCATGGATGGATGGATGTGTGCCTCCTTTTATAGTGTGAGGCTAGCTTACTATGTAAGCTATGTGGAGGTATGGGAGCAAGGCATGGTGCATGTCAAGCTTGTCCCCTAGGTCACTTCATAAATAGTGCTAGGGGACAAGTGACACTATACATGATGGCTGGGGTGACACGTGAATAGTGCTCGGGTACATGCCGGCACAAGGCGGCGGAGGGATGCGCCGTGCGCGGCGTGAGAGGACGAAGGCGGCGGCGACATGGGAGGCCGGCGTCACGGGAAATCGGCGACGGGGGCGCAGACGTGCCAGCAGGCGGGCGGGCGAAGCCGGCCAGAGGAGGAGCCAGCCGGGGAACCGGACGGCGGGACCAGGCGGAGGGGAGTCGGCCCAAGCGCTGGGAGCGGGACGAGGCCGGGCGGACGCGGAGCCGGCGCGCGGGCGGAGCCGAGCCGACGCAGGCGGCGGGTGGAGGCGACCCGGCGGGAGCTTCGGGGACAGGGCCGGCCCCCCCACCCGGACGGCCAACGGCCGAGACGGCGCCAGGCGCGGAGCCAGCTCGGGCGGAAGGCGGCCAGGCGGGAGCTTCGGGAACAGGGCCGGCCCCCCACCCGGACGGCCGAGGGCCGAGACGGCGCCAGGCGCGGAGCCAGCTCGGGCGGAAGGCGGCCAGCGTAGCCGACGCAGCTGGTTCTGGCGGCCGCGAGGGCGAGGCGCAGCAGTGAAGTTGCAGGGGAGCGGCCAGCCCACAGACGTCGTCCAGTGGGAGGAACACCGGGCGCGGGCGGAGCCGCGGCGACGGACGACGGCGCTGGCGAGGTCGCCTGGGCACAGCAGCATGCGGGCGCACGGAGCTGGTCGAAACAGCGAGTAGAGGAAGTGCGGGGGCGATGCCCCGACGGGAAGCCGTGCTGCGGGCCTGGGGGCGGGAGCCGGCCGCGGGGCGGAGCCGCAAGGGCGTACGCGAAGGGACCCGAGGCCGGGGTGGAGCAGAGCGGAGGCGATGCCGTGTGAAGAAGGCGTGGCCGACGACGAGGACGCGCCGCCCCTCGCGGCCATTCCGGGAGCATGTCGATGTCGAGCCCCCGACCGCTATCGGAGAGACGGCGCGACGCCGCGGCGGTGAAGACGAAGATGGTCCCGCCCGGACTACGAAACCAGCAGCAGTGCGGTAGCATAGTAGTAGTACCGACCCACGGTGGGCGCCAACTGTCGTGGTATTCTCACGGGGGGGGTGTGAGTCGACAGATGCCACAAGGGCTTTGTGTGAGGGTAAGACTGCTGCTGATAGGACCAGGAGCGGGTATGCGAGTAGCACGCGCTAGTTTACCCAGGTTCGGGGCTCTCCGGAGAGATAATACCCCTACTCCTGCATGTCTGAGTATATATATCTAGGGTGTACATCGGGCAGTACAAAATGCTCCTAGAGCTGTCTCTGGGGGCAGTGCCATGGGCATCTGGCTCCATATATGCATGCACAAAGCATGCTTTAGTGGTCGACCATGAGCATGGCCGTATGTGTGTGCTTGGGCATGCTTGCCGGTGGGGATGGATGGATGGCTAGCTAGCTCTCTTGCTAGTTAGCTTGCTTGTGTGTGTGTCCATCCCATGGATGGATGGATGTGTGCCTCCTTTTATAGTGTGAGGCTAGCTTACTATGTAAGCTATGTGGAGGTATGGGAGCAAGGCATGGTGCATGTCATGCTTGTCCCCTAGGTCACTTCATAAATAGTGCTAGGGGACAAGTGACACTATACATGATGGCTGGGGTGACACGTGAATAGTGCTCGGGTACGACCGTCTCGTCGGTGTCTTGTCGGTGTCGAGTCGGGCTGCGGTCGGCAGCCGGCTGGTCGGCGCAGTCGGTCAGCTGGCAGCCGGCCGGGCAGCCGGCCGGGTGGAGCAGTCGGACGGGGAGCCGGCAGGAGCGGCCGGGCAGTCGGACTGAGGGGCTTTGCTAGCCCCGATGTCTTGAAATATTGTCTTGCCGTCTTCGGGATACCCGTGTCCAATTACTCCGACAGTAGCCCCCAAGCCTCTGGGCAACTTGGCAAAGTTGGGCGGAGGTTTTTTCGCGAGTGTTCATGGAAATGATCATAAAAAGGACGAAGTTAGTCCACGCAGATATATCAAATGTTTGCTTTTAGCATTGTAAGTTTTATGCAGAGGGTGCCGACTCGGTTTCGTCCGAGCCCCCTTCAATCTTTTTCATGTTCCCTCCGCTCTTTGGCTTGTGCTCTTGCTTGCCGGACAGCCGCTCAGCGGTCTGTGGCTGAGAGTGGGCCGCGGAGTGGAGTGTACAATACTCAGACTCTGGGAGCGAATTTAACCGAGTAGATACTCATAAAGAAAACGGTCGGGTCGCCCGAAGCGTTTTTCTTCCCGGACGTTTTTCGCGTGGGTGGCCTCCAGCGTTCACTCTTGCCAGTCGGACAGCCGCTCCGCGGTCTGTGACTAAGAGTGGGCTTTTCATACCGCGCACGCTACTAAGCCGTCTGCGGGAACTAACGTCTCAGGCCAAGCGGCCAGCCCCCGGCCCAGCTCTGGCTGGCGCCGGGGCGAACAGTGATGCAACTGTAATAAAATGCGGAGATAGCCCCCGAGCATCGCTCGAGGTTATCCGTGCTCTCGCGGTGAAAAAATATGCGGGTGAGGAGCTCACATTGATTTTCATGTAGTCGCAGCAGAGGTTATCAAAGATAGCCGGCGCGGCACGGCACGCGCGGAGCGCGCCGGCGCACCCGCTGGGTGTGGCCTTCGGGCCCCCGGGTGCTCGAAGGGGTCCCGGCCGGTCAGGCTCGACCGGCGAGGCGGCGAGGTAACTTGCAGCGCTCGTTTCTTCTTCTGCCGGCTGCTGGGAGCCGGACGAAACTCTTCTATCGTCTGCAATCTTCCGTGGGGGCGCGCCAGCGCACCCACTGGGTGTAGCCCCCGAGATTCGGGCCGACTGCTGAGCAGTCGGGCCGGATCTTCTGGCAGCTATTTTGTCTTCTTTCCTCGCGGGGGCGCGTCAGCGCACCCGCTGGGTGTAGCCCCCGAGATTCGGGCCGACTGCTGAGCAGTCAGGCCGGATCTCCCGGCGACTACCTTGTGTTCTCTCCTCGCGGGGGCGCGTCAGCGCACCCGCTGGGTGTAGCCGTCGGAGCAGGAGGCAGACCAGCCGGCTTGGCATTGCCGACAGCGTGGGTCACGACTGACCTTCCGAATGGCGAAGCAGGCGGACGAATCATCCGGACGGGTGTTTCTTTTCTTCTCTTTGTCCCAGCCGACTTCTTTCTCTCTCTCTCTCTCTCTCTCTTTTTTGGCCATGGGCAGTCGGCCCTTTGACTTTCTCCCCAGCCGGATTGGGCACTCGGCCCTTTCTCTCTCTCTCTCTCTCTTTCTTTTCTTTTCTGTGCTTGAGCAGCCGGATGCAGGCAGAGGCGGCCGACACACGGGTGCCGGGTGGATCCGGCCAGTCGGCGCGGGGCGGAGCCGGCCAGGCGAGCGGAGCAGAGGGCCAGCCGGCCGGGGCCGGACGGAGTGGCGAGCCGGCGGGCGGCCAGCGTGGACGCCGAGGCGGACACCGGCCGTCGAGGGGACCCGGCGGCGCGGACAGAGTCGGGGCGATGTGGGGGGGCGGCGAGCAAGCGGAGCCGGCCCGCGGGGGTGGCCGGGTGTGAAGGCGGACGCCGGCTGGGAGCGGCGACCCGGCCAACGGGCGCGCGGTAGCCGGCCGGTCGAGCGAGGAGTCGGCCAGACACGGGCGACGTCGGGGGCGGGATCCGGCGGGCGGCGCAGGAGCCGGCCCTGGCCGGCACAAGGCGGCGGAGGGATGCGCCGTGCGCGGCGTGAGAGGACGAAGGCGGCGGCGACATGGGAGGCCGGCGTCACGGGAAATCGGCGACGGGGGCGCAGACGTGCCAGCAGGCGGGCGGGCGAAGCCGGCCAGAGGAGGAGCCAGCCGGGGAACCGGACGGCGGGACCAGGCGGAGGGGAGTCGGCCCAGGCGCTGGGAGCGGGACGAGGCCGGGCGGACGCGGAGCCGGCGCGCGGGCGGAGCCGAGCCGACGCAGGCGGCGGGTGGAGGCGACCCGGCGGGAGCTTCGGGGACAGGGCCGGCCCCCCACCCGGACGGCCGAGGGCCGAGACGGCGCCAGGCGCGGAGCCAGCTCGGGCGGAAGGCGGCCAGGCGGGAGCTTCGGGAACAGGGCCGGCCCCCACCCAGACGGCCGAGGGCCGAGACGGCGCCAGGCGCGGAGCCAGCTCGGGCGGAAGGCGGCCAGCGTAGCCGACGCAGCTGGTTCTGGCGGCCGCGAGGGCGAGGCGCACCAGTGAAGTTGCAGGGGAGCGGCCAGCCCACAGACGTCGTCCAGTGGGAGGAACACCGGGCGCGGGCGGAGCCGCGGCGACGGACGACGGCGCTGGCGAGGTCGCCTGGGCACAGCAGCATGCGGGCGCACGGAGCTGGTCGAAACAGCGAGTAGAGGAAGTGCGGGGGCGATGCCCCGACGGGAAGCCGTGCTGCGGGCCTGGGGGCGGGAGCCGGCCGCGGGGCGGAGCCGCAAGGGCGTACGCGAAGGGACCCGAGGCCGGGGTGGAGCAGAGCGGAGGCGATGCCGTGTGAAGAAGGCGTGGCCGACGACGAGGACGCGCCGCCCCTCGCGGCCATTCCGGGAGCATGTCGATGTCGAGCCCCCGACCGCTATCGGAGAGACGGCGCGACGCCGCGGCGGTGAAGACGAAGATGGTCCCGCCCGGACTACGAAACCAGCAGCAGCGCGGTAGCATAGTAGTAGTACCGACCCACGGTGGGCGCCAACTGTCGTGGTATTCTCACGGGGGGGGGGGGGTGTGAGTCGACAGATGCCACAAGGGCTTTGTGTGAGGGTAAGACTGCTGCTGATAGGACCAGGAGCGGGTATGCGAGTAGCACGCGCTAGTTTACCCAGGTTCGGGGCTCTCCGGAGAGATAATACCCCTACTCCTGCATGTCTGAGTATATATATCTAGGGTGTACATCGGGCAGTACAAAATGCTCCTAGAGCTGTCTCGGGGGCAGTGCCATGGGCATCTGGCTCCATATATGCATGCACAAAGCATGCTTTAGTGGTCGACCATGAGCATGGCCGTATGTGTGTGCTTGGGCATGCTTGCCGGTAGGGATGGATGGATGGCTAGCTAGCTCTCTTGCTAGTTAGCTTGCTTGTGTGTGTGTCCATCCCATGGATGGATGGATGTGTGCCTCCTTTTATAGTGTGAGGCTAGCTTACTATGTAAGCTATGTGGAGGTATGGGAGCAAGGCATGGTGCATGTCATGCTTGTCCCCTAGGTCACTTCATAAATAGTGCTAGGGGACAAGTGACACTATACATGATGGCTGGGGTGACACGTGAATAGTGCTCGGGTACGACCGTCTCGTCGGTGTCTTGTCGGTGTCGAGTCGGGCTGCGGTCGGCAGCCGGCTGGTCGGCGCAGTCGGTCAGCTGGCAGCCGGCCGGGCAGCCGGCCGGGTGGAGCAGTCGGACGGGGAGCCGGCAGGAGCGGCCGGGCAGTCGGACTGAGGGGCTTTGCTAGCCCCGATGTCTTGAAATATTGTCTTGCCGTCTTCGGGATACCCGTGTCCAATTACTCCGACACTTATGATGAATCAGGTAACGAGGAGGAGCTTTCTATTCAACCAATCTCATCAATAAGGAGCTCAAAAAAGAGGGATAAACCCGCACATGATGTGAAGAAGAAAAAGAAAAAATTGAGAAGCAAAGGTAGAAAGGTATCTCTCCCAAATGATGTTGCTCCTATTACTCATTGTGATGATGATAATTGCTATACTATTGGTGCTATCCATACTATTAATGATCAGAGTGATTATGCTTATGATATGAAAAGGCGCAAGCTTGGGGATGCTATCTTTGATGAAGATGATGTTTTTGAGAATATATTTGTTGCAATTAATGTTTGTCCCAAGCTTGGGGATGCTACGTTTAATGAAGATGATATTTTTAGCTTCCCAAGTTTTGAGATGCAAAGTTGTTATGATGATAGCATGCCTTCTACCTATGATGATTATAGTGATGAAAGTGGGTTTGGAAGAGTGTCAACTTTAGGAAGTAATTATCAAACTATTTTGGAGGATGTTGAATCTTATAATATTTATGAAAGTGGATTTGGAGAGGTCATGACTTTATTTAGTGATGAGTCCACTATCTTGGAAGAGGTTTCAATTGATTATGATGAGAACAAAGTTGCTACTTATGATGATTATTGTGATGAAACTTATGCTATAAAGAGTAGTGATGATTATATTTATAGAACTTGTCATGATTATGACTACCCTTTTTCTGAACATTACTCTTTTAATGTGGAAACAATTTATAGTCTTCAAGTCTCTTATGATACTCCCACTATTCCGAATGAGAAGAAATTTGCTTATGTGAAGAGTAGTAAAATTTCTATGCAGGTAGATCATGAAAAGAATGCTTTAGGTGCTGGTTATATTGTTGAATTCATTCATGATGCTACTGAAAATTATTATGAGGGAGGAATTTATGCTTGTAGGAATTGCAATAATATCAAGTTTCCTCTCTATGTGCTTAAAATCTTGAAGTTATGCTTGTTTTACCTTCCTATGCAAGTTGATTCTTGTTCCCATAAGTTGTTTGCTCACAAAATCCCTATGCATAGGAAGTGGGCTAGACTTAAATGTGCTAGTCATATTCTTCATGATGCTCTCTTTATGTTTCAATTCTTATCTTTTATGCGAGCATCATTGAAATCATCATGCCTAGCTAGGGGCGTTAAACGATAGCGCTTGTTGGGAGGCAACCCAATTTTATTTTATTTTCTTTCTTTTTGGTTCTGTTTAGTAATAAATAATCCATCTAGATTCTGTTTAGATGTGGTTGTATGTTTTAATTAGTGTTTGTGCCAAGTAAGACTTATAGGATCTTCTTGGATGATAATTATTTGATCTTGCTGAAAAAGACAGAAACTTTCTGCTCACGAAAACAATTGTTTAAAATCACCAGAACATGATAAAATACTGATTCCAATTTAATCAGATCAATAATCAAATTATCTAGGTTGTCCTATTTTGGTAGAATTTTTTGAGTTCCAGAAGTTTGCGTTAGTTACAGATTACTACAGACTGTTCTGTTTTTGACAGATTCTGTTTTTCGTGTGTTGTTTGCTTATTTTGATGAATCTATGGCTAGTAAAATAGTTTATAAACCATAGAGAAGTTGGAACACAGTAGATTTAACATCAATAGAAATAAAGAATGAGTTCATTACAGTACCTTTAAGTGGTGTTTTGTTTTCTTTCGCTAACGGAGCTTACGAGTTTTCTATTGAGTTTTGTGTTGTGAAGTTTTCAAGTTTTGGGTAAAGATTCGATGGACTATGGAATAAGGAGTGGCAAGAGCCTAAGCTTGGGGATGCCCAAGGCACCCCAAGGTAATATTCAAGGACAACCAAAAGCCTAAGCTTGGGGATGCCCCGGATGGCATCCCCTCTTTCATCTTCGTTCATCGGTAACTTTACTTGGAGCTATATTTTTATTCACCACATGATATGTGTTTTGCTTGGAGCGTCATTTTATTTTCTTTAGCTTTGCTTGCTGTTTGAATAAAATACCAAGATCTGAAATTCTTAAATGAGAGAGAGTCTTCACATAGCTACATAATTATTTAACTACTCATTGATCTTCACTTATATATTTTTGGAGTAGTTTGTCATTTACTCGTGTGCTTCACTTATATCCTATGAGTAAATGGTTGAATGATTTGAATGTCATAAATCTGAAATTATATATGTTTCATATGCCTTTCCCATGGGGAGTAATGCCTTCACATATAAGAAGTAGAGGTGGTAGATTTATTGAAGGTTAGCAAACATTGTATTGGTCACTTGAACAATTCATGAAAGAATATTGAAGGAAGAGAGATTTCACATATAATACTATCTTGGACATCTTCTATGATTGTGAGCCCCATTAATTATTTTCAAACCTGAGCAAATTAGTTGAAGTTGGACAAGGAAGACAACATAATGAGTTATGCTTAGGTATATTTGTATAGAAGTTATATTGTTATGGATCCTCTAACATGTGGTGCTTGCTATTTAGAATTCTTTGCTAGCCAAAATATCTGTACTAAGCGGGAGTACTGCTTGTGCATCCAAATTCCTTGAACCAAGTTTCTTCCATGAGTGTCCACCATATCTACCTATATGCGGTATTTACCTGCTGTTCCAAGTAAATTTGCATGTGCCAAACTCCAAACCTTCAAATAATAATCTGTTTTGTATGCCCGAATCGCTCATGTAGCGACTAGGGGTTGTTAGTATCTTCCATGCTAGGTGGGTTATTCTCATGATGAGTGGACTCCGCTCATCATTCATGAGAAAATGGCTGGTAACTGGGATGCCCAGTCCTATGATCAAAAGATCAAAAACAAATTCGCAAATAATTTAAACAAAACTCCCCCAGGAGTGTTGATAGTTGGACGGCACCCGTTGTTTCGGACAAGCCGTGGAGTGTGAATGTTGGTGGAGGGGGAGTAGAAACTTTACCTTTCTGCGTGGGAACCGCCTATAATGTATCTAGTATGGAAGATATTGGGAACTCTTGGTTGTTTGTTGACAATGAAAGCATACCTCTCAAAATTATTTTCATCTCTGTTTTTGCTTCGAGCTCTGGCACCTCTGCAAATCCCTGCTTCCCTCTGCGAAGGGCCTATCTTTTACTTTTATGCAAGAGTCAGTAGTATTCCTTCTCATTCCAACCTACTCTTTAGTTGGCAAGCATCATGTGATGTAAAGATCTAAGCATATATGGCCATTCAAATATATTTGAGCATGAATTATTATTGTTGACATTACCCTTGAGGTAAAAGGTTGGGAGGCGAAATATTAAGCCCCTATCTTTCTCTGTGTTTGATGAATACTATTTGTTCTAAAAATATGCTTTGAGTGGTAGCAATCATGGAAGACTAAATGATAGTTGAGTATGTGAAGTTTGCGGAATCATAGCTCTGACATAGACTCTTCCTGAAAATAAGATGTATTGTAATTGTTTGATGACTAATAACACGGTTTGTTAGTTTTCAAGAAAGTTTATGATCTATACTTTAACATGTGAATAGTTTGTTACTTGATCGTGCAAAGTTTTATGATATGAGCTACTGTTATGACATATAATGATGCTAGAAAAGGTGATTGAAATTATCATTGATCAAACTTATGCACCTGCTAGCATTCACACTTCATAAATTATTTCTTTTATCATTTACCTACTCGAGGACGAGCAGGAATTAAGCTTGGGGATGCTGATACGTTGTTGGGGAACGTAGTAATTTCAAAAAAATTCCTACGCACACGCAAGATCATGGTGATGCATAGCAACGAGAGGGGAGAGTGTTGTCCATGTACCCTCGTAGACCGACAGCGGAAGCGTTATCACAACGCAGTTGATGTAGTCGTACGTCTTCACGATCCGACCGATCAAGTACCGAACGCACGGCACCTCCGAGTTCAGCACACGTTCAGCTCGATGACGTCCCTCGAACTCCGATCCAGCCGAGTGTTGAGGGAGAGTTTCGTCAGCACGACGGCGTGGTGACGATGATGATGTTCCACCGACGCAGGGCTTCGCCTAAGCTCCGCAACGGTATTATCGAGGTGTAATATGGTGGAGGGGGGCACCGCACACGGCTAAAATATCATATATCAAGTGTGTCTAGAGGTGCCCCCCTGCCCCTGTATATAAAGGAGCAAGGGGGAGGCTGGCTGCCTTTGGGCGCGCCAAGGAGAGGGGGGAGTCCTCCTCCTAGTAGGAGTAGGACTCCCCTTTCCTAGTCCAACTAGGAAGAGAGGGGGGAAGGAAAGAGAGGGAGAGGGAGAGGGAAAGAGGGGCTGCGCCCCCCTCCCCTAGTCCAATTCGGACTCCTCATGGGAGGGGGCGCGCCACCTCCTGGCTGCTGCCCTCTCTCTCCCCTCAAGGCCCACTAAGGCAGAATACTTCCCCGGGGGGTTCCGGTAACCCCTCCGGCACTCCGGTTTTATCCGAAACTTCTCCGGAACACTTCCGGTGTCCGAATATAGTCGTCCAATATATCAGTCTTTATGTCTCGACCATTTCGAGACTCCTCGTCATGTCCGTGATCATATCCGGGACTCCGAACAACCTTCGGTACATCAAAACATATAAACTCATAATATAACTGTCATCGTAACTTTAAGCGTGCGGACCCTACGGGTTTGAGAACTATGTAGACATACCGAGACACCTCTCCGCTCAATAACCAATAGTGGAACCTGGATGCTCATATTGGTTCCTACATATTCTACGAAGATCTTTATCGGTCAGACCGCATAACAACATACGTTGTTCCCTTTGTCATCGGTATGTTACTTGCCCGAGATTCGATCGTCGGTATCTCAATACCTAGTTCAATCTCGTTACCGGCAAGTCTCTTTACTCGTTTCGTAATACATCATCCCGCAACTAACTCATTAGTCACAATGCTTGCAAGGCTTATACTGATGTGCATTACTGAGTGGGCCCAGAGATACCTCTCCGACAATCGGAGTGACAAATCCTAATCTCGAAATACGCCAACCCAACAAGTACCTTTGGAGACACCTGTAGAGCACCTTTATAATCACCCATTTACGTTGTGATGTTTGGTAGCACACAAAGTGTTCCTCTGGTAAACGGGAGTTGCATAATCTCATAGTCATAGGAACATGTATAAGTCATGAAGAAAGCAATAGCAACATACTAAACGATCGGGTGCTAAGCTAACGGAATGGGTCAAGTCAATCACGTCATTCTCCTAATGAGGTGATCCCGTTAATCAAATGACAACTCATGTCTATGGCTAGGAAACATAACCATCTTTGATTAACGAGCTAGTCAAGTAGAGGCATACTAGTGACACACTGTTTGTCTATGTATTCACACATGTATTATGTTTCCGGTTAATAGAATTCTAGCATGAATAATAAACATTTATCATGATATAAGGAAATAAATAATACTTTATTATTGCCTCTAGGGCATATTTCCTTCATACGTCTCCAACGTATCTATAATTTATGAAGTATCCATGCTATTATATTATCCATCTTGGATGTTTTATGGGCTTTACTATGCACTTTTATATTACTTTTGGGACTAACCTATTGACCCAGAGCCCAGTGCCAGTTTCTGTTTTTCCCTTGTTTCAGTGTTTCACAGAAAAGGAATATCAAACGGAGTCCAAACGGAATGAAACCTTTGGAAAAGTTATTTTTGGAAAGAAAGCAATATGGGAGACTTGGAGTGCACGTCAGGGGATCAACGAGGAGAGCACGAGGCAGGGGGGCGCGCCTACCCCCCTGGGCACGCCCTCCACCCTCGTGGGCCCCTTGTGGCTCCCCTTACCGACTTCTTTCGCCTATATATTCCCATATACCCTAAAACCTTCGGGGAACATAATAGATCGGGAGTTCCGCCGCCGCAAGCCTCTGTAGCCACCAAAAACCAATCGGGACCCTGTTCCGGCACCCTGCCGGAGGGGGGAACCCTCACCGGTGGCCATCTTCATCATCCCGGCGCTCTCCATGACGAGGAGGGAGTAGTTCACCCTCGGGGCTGAGGGTATGTACCAGTAGCTATGTGTTTGATCTCTCTCTCTCTCTCTCGTGTTCTTGAGGTGATACGATCTTGTTGTATCGCGAGCTTTGCCATTATAGTTGGATCTGATGATGTTTCTCCCCCTCTACTCTCTTGTAATGGATTGAGTTTTCCCTTTGAAGTTATCTTATCGGATTGAGTCTTTAAGGATTTGAGAACACTTGATGTATGTCTTGCCGTGCTTATGTGTGGTGACAATGGGATATTCACGTGATCTACTTGATGTATTTTTTGGTGATCAACTTGCGGGTTCAGTGACCTTGTGAACTTATGCATAGGGGTTGGCACACGTTTTCATCTTGACTCTCCGGTAGAAACTTTGGGGCACTCTTTGAAGTACTTTGTGTTGGTTGAATAGATGAATCTGAGATTGTGTGATGCATATCGTATAATCATACCCACGGATACTTGAGGTGACATTGGAGTATCTAGGAGACATTAGGGTTTTGGTTGATTTGTGTCTTAAGGTGTTATTCTAGTACGAACTCTATGATAGATCGAACGGAAAGAATAGCTTCGTGTTATTTTACTACGGACTCATGAATAGATTGATCAGAAAGAATAACTTTGAGGTGGTTTTGTACCCTACAATAATCTCTTCGTTTGTTCTCCGCTCTTAGTGACTTTGGAGTGACTCTTTGTTGCATGTTGAGGGATAGTTATGTGATCCAATTATGTTATTATTGTTGAGAGAACTTGCACTAGTGAAAGTATGAACCATAGGCCTTGTTTCCTAGCACTGGAATACCGTTTTCGCTCACTTTTATCATTAGTTACCTTGCTGTTTTTATATTTTCAGATTACAAAAACCTATATCTACCATCCATATTGCACTTGTATCACCATCTCTTCGTCGAACTAGTGCACCTATACAATTTACCATTGTATTGGGTGTGTTGGGGACACAAGAGACTCTTTGTTATTTGGTTGTAGGGTTGTTTGAGAGAGACCATCTTCATCCTACGCCTCCCACGGATTGATAAACCTTAGGTCATCCAATTGAGGGAAATTTGCTACTGTCCTACAAACCTGTGCAGTTGGAGGCCCCAACAACATCTACAAGAAGAAGGTTGTGTAGTAGACATCAGATGTCATTCCAATGACCGTTTGCCACCTCCTTCTTGGACGGCCATGGCAATTTGACCGAGGTGTCATTCACAACGGGCGTACAAATCACTATAGCTTCAAGATGAAAGGAAAGGAGTATGTGCTACGACCTAGGTCTCCAAGCCAAGTTATCACCGACAAGCAATCCACCCATCGTGGAGAGAATAGTGAGAGTGCGAACCACCAAAAAGAGAGTGAGGGCCACAATCCAAAATTGAGTGCCTCCATGATGAGCGATAAGAAGAACTTAGTCCTATTTGCCACCAAACGTGATATGAGAGAAGTGTGTGAGAACCCATCAAGTGTTATGCACTATGTCCTCTTTTGCAAGGACGAGGCACCTAAAACTAACACCTCTGACAATCTACCTTTGGTGTTATCTTCTCTATTGCAGGAATTCCAAGATGTTTTCCCCGACGAGCTACCTCCGGGTCTACCTCCACTACGAGGCATTGAGCACCGCATCGACCTCATACCCGGAGCACCACTTCCAAACAGGTCTCCCTACCGAGTCAACCCCAAAGAAACCAAAGAAATACAAAGGCAAGTAAAACATCTCATTGACAATGGACATGTGCGTGAAAGTTTGAGACCTTGTGCCATACCGGTCATTCTTGTACCAAAAAGAGACGGTACCTTTCGCATGTGTTCCGATTGTAGACCTATCAATGCTATCACCGCTCGCTATAGGTACCCCATTCCACGCCTTGATGATATGCTCGATGAACTTAGCGGTGCCACTATTTTTTTCCAAAATTGATCTCAAAAGTGGTTACTATCAGATACGCATACAAGAGGGTGATGAATGGAAAACCGCTTTCAAAACAAAGTTTGGTTTGTATGAGTGGTTAGTCATGCCTATGGGTTTATCGGAAGCACCCGGTACTTTCATGCGTCTTATGCATTATGTGTTTCGCCCTTACATTGGTGAGTTTGTTGTGGTCTACTTCAATGATATCCTTGTTTTTAGCAAATCTCTCAAAGATCATGTCACCCACCTTCGCACCGTGTTACAAACTCTTCAAAAATAGCGTCTCTATGCTAATATGGACAAATGCCTTTTTGGTGTTGATAAGCTTGTTTTCTTGGGTTTTGTAGTATCTTCTAAGGGTGTTCATGTTGATGAACCTAAGATCAATCCTATTAAAACTTGGCCCCAACCTACCAATTTGCAACAAGTGCGTAGTTTCCTTGGTTTAGCCGGTTTCTACCGTAGATTTGTCAAGGATTTTAGCACTATTGCATCTCCTTTACATGCTTTAAGCAAGAAGAATGCACCCTTTGTTTGGGGACCATCGCAAGACAGCGCATTCAATGAGCTTAATAATTTGCTTACTCATGCTCCCGTGCTTGCATTACCCAACTTTGACAAACCTTTTGAAATTCATTGCGATGCTAGCGGTAATGGCATAGGAGGTGTGTCATCGCAAGAGAAGCGCCCCATAGCATACTTTAGTGAGAAACTCTCAAGAGCGCAACTCAATTACCCCATCTATGACAAAGAGCTATATGCTTTAGTGCGAGTTTTGCATGAATGGGAACATTACCTTCGCCCTCATGAATTTATCATCCATACCGATCATGAAACGCTTAAATACCTTAAGGGTCAAACTAAGTTGGACAAGCGTCATGCTAAGTGGAGTGAGTTCATTGAGTCATTTCCTTATGTCATCAAGTATATTAAAGGTAAGGAAAATGTTGTGGCGGATGCACTTTCACGTATATGCATGCTTGTTACTAAACTTAAATTGAATGTCATTGGCTTTGATCACATAAAAGACTTGTATGCGAATGATCCTACTTTTGCTATTCCTTATGCCAAGTGTTTGACGCATACATCTTGGGAACGCTATTACATCAAAGATGACTATCTTATGAGAGCTAACAAACTTTGCATCCCCGAGTCTTCTCTTCATTTGTTGCTTTTGCAAGAATCTCATGGAGGAGGACTAATGGGACACTTTGGACGCGACAAGACATTTGCTACGCTCTCGAAGAACTATTTTTGGCCCAAGATGTTTCACGACGTCAACTGCTTCACCAACCGATGCTCCACATGTCGCAAAGCTAAGTATAAAGCTCAATCTCATGGACTCTATATGCCGCTTCCAATTCCGTACCAAATATGGGAAGATATTAGCATGGTTTTTGTCCTTGGTTTGCCTAGAACTAGAAATGGCAAGGATTCTGTGTTTGTTGTTGTGGACCGATTCTCTAAAATGGCACCTTTCATAACATGCAACAAGATAGACGATGCTTCACATGTTGCAAATTTATTTTGTAGGGAAATCTTGCGCCTACATGGAGTGCCAAAGACGATTGTCTCGGACCGCGATGTCAAGTTCTTGAGTTACTTTTGGAACACCTTATGCGCCAAGCTCGGAATCAAGCTACTATTCTCCACGGCATACCATCCACAAACCGACGGCCAAACGGAGGTGACGAACTGCACGCTCTCCACTCTACTATGCGTGTTGATAAAGAAGAACATCAAGGAGTGGGAGGAGTGCCTACCTATCGCCGAGTACGCCTACAACCGTGCAAGACATAAGACTACCGACAAGTCCCCCTTCGAGGTCGTTTATGGCTTCAACCCATTGTCACCATTGGACATTCTTCCTCTACCACTACAAGAGCGCACAAATATGGACGCGAGTGCCCGAGTCAACTACCTCAAGAAGATGCATGAAGATACAAGGCACACCATCGAGCGCCAAGTACAACGACTCGCGACCAACCTCAACGTCAACAAGAAACCCATGATATTAACCATTGGCAATCTTGTGTGGCTACACCTTCGCAAGGACCGCTTCCCCAATAAACGCAAGTCCAAATTCCTACCACGAGCCGATGGACCCTTCAAGGTGCTTGCACGCTACAACAACAACACATACAAGATCGACATCCCACGCGACAAGTACTTCCTGAGCAACATCTTCAACGTGAAAGATCTCTCCCCATACCATGGTGATGAAGATTTCAATCTGAGGTCGGATCTTTCCCAAGGGAGGGGAGATGATGAGGAGCATCCTACGTTCATCCCCATGGACCTACCATCGTCTCATCAAGAGCCAAGAGGACCTATGACACGAGCACGAGCTAGAGCTCTCGAGAACGAGGTGACTTCCTTCCTTAGTGATATCACATATGATCCACTCGAGACATGGCTACTACCTAAGTCCGAGACATTGTGCATGATTAGGTGATGAGGACATCACTAACAAAGTTACACCCACAACCCCTACTGATACATATACAAGACCAATTACTAGAGCTCGCGCACGCCAATTAATTACCAGGTACTTTCGTTTCTTGGTAATGATTTTAATGTTCATGAGAATATGATGCTACCTAAATTGGATACATTTGTCTTGCTTACAAATGAAGGGCCTAGTTTGGGCAATAAGGATGATCATTGGAGCAAGATCAAGCATGGAGATGATGGCATGCGCAAGGGGAACAACAACGGGGTTACAAGTGATGATTTCAGGACTTTGAAGCCACCATAATGAGTGCGTGAAGCCTTGGACGAAATATACAAGATGCCACTTCATAAATTTCGTCCAGAGGCTATTATAGGTGATGTGTCACCTTATTATTGGGCCAGGCCCATGTAATTTCAAAATACTTGAGTATAGGCTGTTTTTAGAGTCCGTATGTGTGGGGAAACAAGAGTTAGGGTTGGTTTCGGACCCCTCCTCCAAGGGCCACGAAATTCCCCCCCTCTTCCTCCATATACACAGCCCTTAGGGCGTCGTTTAGGCTTTGGGTTTTGTTTAAACTAAAAGTTCGCCATAGCTGCAAGTTCGCGTACTTCGTTTGTGTTCAACGACCAAACAAAGGCGTTACAAAACCCCACCTTCATTAATAAAGCTTTCCTCTTATATTCGCAATAGCCAGATTGCAATGTCAGTTTCTTGCTTGTTCTTCGTTTGCTCGCAAGAAACAGACCCTCGTGGTCAGGTTGATCGTGCTCCAGCGTGGTCAATAACCCCTCGGAAGTTGGTTTAGCGATTGCTAAGGCGCGATGTCTCGCACGTTCGTAGTCGGATCGTCAAGGTCGACTCCCACAGAAAACGATAGTCACCATCTCATCGAAACATCGGGACACCTTCGCCTCTATCATTAGGTGTCAAGAGGACCCCCCCTGAAGATGCTCGTGAAGACGGACAAGTCGCCAAGTCCACGGATGAAGAGCAACGCCGGAAGGAGAAGAAGGCAGCTCCAGGACCCGGACATCCGGCCGCTGGAGGCATCCACTACAGCAGCATCCCAGCCACCAAGCACCTACAGGCCCCGGACATCCGGCCCAGCCCGGAAATCCGGCCAGAAGCCTGGAAATTTGGCACCCTTTATCCAGAGAGCACCGAGGCCGACCCCGCCAGCCCGGACATCCAGACCCCCAGCCCGGACATCCGGCCCGTCCCGAGCCGCCGGATATCCGACCCCAATGCCCGGACATCCGGACAAGCTCCGTCCAGAGAATAGAAGAGAAGCTCCCATCAGCCCGGACATCCGGCCCCAGCCCCGGACATCCGGCTCCTCACAAAGGCCCGGACATCCGACCCGACTCCCAGACATCCGGCCCCATCTGTCTGCGCACAGTAAAGGACCGAGGCCCATGTACCCCTTCGCCCACCTAGACTATATATACTCCTCGTCCTCCCTCTTTCTAGGGTTAGCATTGGTTTAGCTCATATGTGAGATAGAGCTTTGCTCATCCATGCGGACCTACTCCTTGAGAGAGACCGCGGCCCCTCTACGGAGAAGATCCCCCTTGGATTCAAGACCCCCTCTTGGGTGGCCCCATCAAGACCTCCTATAGGTGAAGAACCGGTTACCTTTGTATCGTCCTTTGTTGATCGTGGATCTTGTATCTCCTCTTGTGTTCGGAGGATCTAGCATATGTGTGACTATATCTTGTTGGTTTGAGTGATTCTCTTGTGTTTACCCTCGTGTTTCCCCTCGTGTTCTTCGTGTTCTTAGTTGGGATCCGCTCCTTTCGTGAAAGATCGGCCGTATAGGGTTCCACCCTACATCACCAGCATTTTCAGCACCTGCGCACTTATTAGGCCCTACCTCGACGACGCTCTGTAGCGCGTTCGGGGCAGGCCCAGGGGCTTCTGTCAGTGCAACAAACCCTGGGTCTGTTTCCCAGACTGTGCACAGGCACGGGAACAAGATCAAAGCACGAACCCAAGCCAGAATCCAAGAAACCAAGATCTCCAAAGGACCAACATGCAGGTCAGAGGGACCAAGATCAAGCTAGGGAGGCAAGATACCATCACGAGAAGGGCCTCCTTTGCCGGGCAGGCGAGCTCGGCAAAGGGCGAGGCCACCCATAGAAGAAGGCGCCCAAGACGTCCCGATAGGGCCTGCCGGGACACGCGAAGGCAAAGCCACCTCACCAACTACTCTGCCACGACTCACGTCTTCAATAAGTGCGGTGTCAAGCCGTGAAGTGGCTAAGTGGCATCCATTCACCACATGGCAGCCTCTCCCTACAAGAAATACCCGTAGATGACACCCGTCCTGCGATGTGTCAAGCGAGCAGGCGTGGAGCTGGCAAGATAGCCCGGCAAGCCTTGTCGGGCAACCAACGATGTGACGTTGAGCGGTGCATTTAATGCGCCCTGTCAGCCCGCAGAGTTAGGTATGATAGCACTGTTTGCTATCTTATCAGTGCATAATGATTACTTTACCATTGTGGTAACCCCTTGATCTATAAAAGGAGGCCCATGGCAACCGTAGACAGGGTTAGAAGGTTGGATAACTCACACCCATACGCGCGTAGCCACTGCTGCCCCGAGGCAACCCTTGCTAGGCAAGTGTATTACGCTCTTCCACCACCTTTCCACCATAAATCCACCAAAGCAGAAGTAGGGTTTTACGCCTCGTGGCGGCCCGAACCTGGGTAAAAATGCCTACGTGATCTCTGCCATGCTGCCACACGCTCGTCTGCTCTTTGTGCAACGCGACGCCCCCTGCAGAACCAGCAACTTCTGGTCCCATAGTGGCCGTGGTTTCCCGGGACAGCGAAACTCAAAAACAAGGAAAAAAATAGAAACTGGCACTGGGCTCTAGGTTAATAGGTTAGTCCCAAAAATCATATAAAATAGCATATACATGCATATAAAACATCCAAGATAGATAATATAATAGCATGGAACAACAAAAAATTATAGATACATTGGAGACGTATCAATTTTTACTGTGCAAAACAAGTAATCTGGGAGAAAACGGAGTCCGGAGGGCACACAAGGTGGCCACAAACTCGGGAGGCGTGCCCAGGGGGGTAGGGCGCGCCCCCAGGTGTCGTGGTTTTGTCATGGAAGATGCCCTTGTGAAAGGACTTAGGTGTGGAGCCATCGCAACGTACGTTAGCTTAAAGGGGTTGAGCAGGACGAGAGACACGAGTTTACCCAGGTTTGGCCTCACCAACGAGGTAAAAGCCCACGTCCTGCTTTGTGTTGTATTGATGGAGTATCGATTAAAAGGGAGCGGGATCGCTTAACCTAGCTCTCGATTGATTGTAACTTGAGTTAACCCACCCCAGGGTCTCGCCTTCATATACACAAGTCGAGGCCCTGGGCTTACAAGAGTCTGGGTCGGGTCATAATACATGACCGTCCCTGGTTCTAAGTCACCTTGCCTTACTAGGCAAGTCATCGTTGGGTGGCTTACAACGCTGGGTCTCACACCATCTTCTGGGCTTGGGCCTCCGGCTCTTCACCGTGTAAGTCGCCCTCCGGGTTATATATCTGGTTTCTTGGGCCTACTTAGGCCTTATCTCTGAGTCACCAATAGTGTAAACCGCCCCCTCCAGGGTAGGTCACACCGTGGGGTTATATCCCCAACATTAGGCCCTAGATTGATTTGAACTTGTTCATGTCAATCTTCACTGTTTCTAGTTGGCGAGTCTTCTTTGATTCCTTCCAATGCTTAACCTTGAACGGATCCTTGTAACCCGCCATGACGTCATTTGAAATAAATCCAGAAAAAACTTATGACATCACTATGGATCTTTTTGCATTAACTAGCTATCCAAGAATCGAGGCGCCTCCTCCGTCAAGATAATCATGACGCCTCCTCGATTTTCGTGCATGCCATTTCCCTGTTTCACCAACTTTTCCTCATAAATAGGCACAGGTGGTATTCTTTTTCACTTTTACCCCTGTCGCCCCCTCTTCTACTTCTTCCTTGCATCGTCCATCGTCGCTGGAGCTCCGCCGCCGCCGCTGAACTGCACCCGACCATTCCATGCAGGCCGCTGCATCATCCTGTTCGGACTAGAAAACTGCGGCACCCATCTGCTCTTCACCTGAATCATCAGGTAACGTCCTTCTTCTTTCTCAGATCCACATTAGGACATGTCAGTTCTTGATAGTTCGTCGGCGTTCGTCCATATTCATCCATGCCCTGCCTAGAAGTCACACCTTAATCCAAAAACAAGTCAGAAGTAGTGTGGTAGCACTTTTAGCCTTATCTCATATCTTGAATAGATCCCTTCTTCCCGTGAATCAATACCAAACGCACTACTTCTTCTGCGGCCATGTTCTAGGTTTTACAATTATGCCCCTTTTTCCGAACTGTCGTAGATCTGTAATTTCAGCTGCAATCTGCAAAACTTGTTTGTCCAGTACTTAGCAAAATTTCAACAAACTTGGATCTTTAGGTAATTGACGCGCCCTTCATTGTTCGGGCGACTTAATAATGGTTTTGTAACCCAACAAGAATTTCAAAGATACTTTTTCACTTAACCCGCCGACATGCTGCCAGCTCATACCTTCATAACTTAACCCGCCATCCTCTCATATCCTGATAATTACTCCACTCCATGGCTAGGGCCGCTCATAATTCCTTTAATGGTGCATCATAATATGTAGTCTTTAAACTATAGCTTTCTCATCATCGCTGAATCGTCGTATAATCATTTAGGCAGCTTACCATTGTATTTTTCACTCGCCACATCCTTACACCTTACTCTTCGGTCACAGCCTGTTATTCCGGCTCATCATGACTAAAGCACCCACCTGTTGTGACTGGATTGCCTCCAAAGTCAGAGAGGACACACTCATCGATTAAGTGACCATGGGGGTTTTATCTGGCAAAGAGGTCATCCACTGGCGGGTTCCAGGCTCCAAATTTCCCCCTCAGCCCCAAGAGGGTGAAGTTGTGGTTTTCACAGACCACCTACTCCGTGGCATCAATCCAAAATCCTGAAGACCTTGCCAATGATCCGGCACCACAAACTAACGCTGTCGTCTATGAGCCAATGAATACTGAGATTAACCAAGGGCCGGCTTAACTTTGATAAGATGAGTCGGGTCTTTAATGACTTTACAGAACCAAAATATGTAGCCCCCAAGGGTCGGCTTAACTTTGATAAGATGAGCCGGTATTAATGACTGTAGAACCAAATTTGTAGCCCCTAAGGACCGGCTTAACTTTGATAAGATGAGTCGGGTCTTAATGACTATAGAACCAAATATGTATCCCCCAAGGGCCGACTTAACTTTGATAAGATGAGCCGGGTCCTAATAGAGATCGAAATGACCTACATTAGCCCCCAAGTGCCAAGTATACTGCCTGCAATGTGCTTGGTACTTGATTAACTGTATCACAAAAACATGCTCCTTGTGTTATAACCATTGCCTCAATATTGTATTTCGGGCAGCCTTGAATGTGAAAGAGTCGCAGCTTAGCGACTTAAAGAAGAATATAGAACTACAGCAAGCAGAAACTTACAAGGCCGAGTCAAAGCTGAAAACTTCATTGGAAGAAATTGAAAAAATCAAGGCGGGTTTTGATGCTGAAAGCCGCCTGGGAAACCAACAAGGCTGCACTGCAAAAAAGAGCAGAAGATGTTGAGGCTGAGCTTAAACCGGTAACCGAAGAATTAGCCAGCTTGAAGCAACATATCTCTCAAATGTCAGTCGCCATCTTTGCTAAGATTAATATACAACTCCTCATCTATTTAGATATTTCTTTAACCCGCCTGGCGATTCATAATATATAATCTTCAACCCGCCTAGCGACTCTCGTGCAAAAAATTGAACATGCCCCAGAAGCGCCAGTCTTGGTCAGAACATGCTGCTCAAATTGAAGGCGTCTTATTCATTGACTGAAAATTATATACTGGAACACTACACAGCCTTGTAGCTTTGTCAAGTGGGAAAAAACCTCCAACTCTTATCAAGACTGTCCTAGATCATCTCTCATCGAGGCCGGCTCAAATTGAGGAAGTTAAATTATCAGCCGCCCATGCCGGAGCCATTGTTGCTCTGAGCCGGGCCAAAGCTTGGCAATTAGAGCTTGACCCGGAAGAGATTGCTATCGAATGCCCAGAGTTCAAAGATGACGGGTCAATCTTTGAAGAAGAAGACTTCAACAAATGCGTTAGAGAGATGCAGCCCTTGGCATGCCAACTTACAAAAGAGTTGGATCAGAACAAGTACCAGCCGTCTTATGGCGATAAAAACGCCAATATCAAGCCGACATCACATGATGTTATAAGTCTCATTCCACCAAGGTGTAAGCATACCTTTCCCCTTGATTTTGATCCTTCAGTTGTGCTTAACGATGAGGCCACATTTGAAGCTTTAACCGGCATATATTGGACCTCGGCCAATCTCCAGATGGCCATCGACGAAGAGCCGGCATAGGATGATCTAGGGGCTTCAAGCTCAAGGCAGCAAGATAAGAACAACCCGCCAGGGCAGAACCCTGATGGTGCTGACGCCGGCTTAACGGAGTAATGTTAACTCCAAAACTACTTAGTTACAAATATTCTGGGCTCAGCTGAAGCCTTGTAATAGGTAGCTGAAAAACCGCTTATCTGCTCTGCCATGCCTTCGTGCATGCTTTTAGAACTATGTTTCTGCAATGGAATCTCTTTGCTCTTGTCTTATATTTAGTCCTTCAATTGCATCATAATCTCTTTGAAGGCTTGTCATGTAAGCTGTGCAAGATCCAATCATGTCTTGTACTAGCGACTTAAAATCACATGCCAGGGCGAGTTAAATAACCCAACAATCCAGGGCGGCTTATAGTCATATCCAGCTTATGAAAAATCACTTGGGCGGCTTATAGCCTTAATAAACCCAATATAGAACAATATAACCCGGATCGGTATGACCCGGCAACTTCTGTAAAGGGTTTCTGCAACACAGAGATGTGGATTATGCATAACTCAAATATTTGTTAAGCCGGCTTATCAAGCACGACCAAAATAGATAGATTTTGGAAAAAAACTCAATTTGGTGCTTCAGAGAAGCTTGGCATAAAAAGCCTGTAATCTTGTAAGCCGGGTCTCACGTGACATAAATCCGTCGTTTATACCTTAACTAGTTCAGGGTCTTATTGAAAGATTAACTGTTATTAGTACGAACGGGCCACATAGCAGAGAGACTACAGCAGACAGGTAGGTTTATCCTACCTCACTGTAAGCCGGTTCTCACATGACATAATCCGCAGTTTTAACCTTGACGAGTTCATGGTCTTTAAAAGATTAACTCTCAAGAGTACTGCGGGTCACCTGGCGGAGTAGCAAGTTGCAAATAGGCAGGTTTAACCTAGTCATGGCATGAAAGCCGGTCAAAATGGGTTATACGCTATACTCATTGAGTAGGAAGCCCCCAAACGACCCATAACATAGCATAAAAGCCTATCAAGAGGGTTATACGCTATGCTCATAGAGCAGGAAGCCCCCAAGTGATCAAACATGGCATAAAAGCTGATCAAGAGGGTTATACGCTATGCTCATAGAGCAGGAAGCCCCCAAGTGATCAAACATGGCATAAAAGCCGATCAAGAGGGTTATACGCTATGCTCATAGAGCAGGAAGCCCCGAGTGATCTTATGAGTAACCAATAATGACTCATGCTCCAAAGATTTGAGATGAAACAACAGAGGCCCCGAATTGGGGATGTCGTCTTTATTATATAAAAAGTATGTACATCAATGAGGTTATATACAATGATGAGAGCCTATGACTCAAGTGTAGTAAGGCTAAAGATGAGCAATGTTCCACGTCCTGTTGGTCTCCTTCTCAGATGTGCGGGAAGCTTTGTTCTCTCATATGTCAACGAGGTAGTAAGATCCGTTGTTGAGATATTTACTGATCACAAAAGTCCCTTCCCAAGGCGAAAGCTTATGCATCCCTGTCTGATCTTGAATCAAACGGAGCACTAAGTCACACTCCTGAAAGGTCCGGCTTTGAACTCTGCGGCTATGATAGCGATGTAGGTCTTGTTGATATATCGCCGAACGAGCCGCCGCAAGGTCACACTCTTCATCCAAAGTATCAAGTGTGTTCTGACGTGTCGTCTCATTATCAGCTTCAAGATAAGCCGCCACTATAGGCGAGTCATGACGGATATCACTTGGGAGAACCGCCTCTACACCATAGACCATGAAGAAAGGCGTATAGCCTGTTGACCTATTGGGAGTGGTATTAATACTCCAAAGCACTGAAGGTACCATAAGCCGGGACTTGATGCCTCTCAAAGTTTCTTGGCCTGTTCTGCTTGACCATTGGACTGTGGATGAGCCACTAAAGACACGTCAATACGAATATGCTCTCATTGACAGAACTCCTTCATAGCACCCTTAGAATGATTGGTGCCGTTATCCATGTTGATACTATGGGGATAACCAAAACGGAAAATCAGCTTTTCGATGAACTGAACAGCAGTAGCCGCCTCACAATTGCTAACCGTCTCTGCTTCCATCCACTTGGTACCACCACCGAAAGGTGGGTCTTCTTATCTTTAGATCTCTTGAACGGCCCAACCATATCAAGCCCCTAGACTGCAAACGGCCAAGTTATTGGGATCATACGCAATTCCTGAGCCGGCACCTGAGCTTGTCTGGATAAATTTTGACATCCATCACACTTGCTAACGATATCTTTTGCATCAGCATGAGCCATTAACCAATAAAACCATGAAAAAATGCTTTAGCCACCAGAGATTTTGAGCCGGCATGATCACCACAATCTCCTTCATGAATCTCTCGTCAGATTTCACGACCCTCCTCAGGAGAAACACAACGTTGGAACACGCCTGTCACACTGCAGCGGTGTAACTCGCTGTTGATGATAGTCATAGACTTAGACCTCCTGGTTATTTGCCTTGCCAAAGTTTCATCCTCAGGTAACTCGCCCTGGGTCATATAAGCCAGATAAGGCAAAGTCCAATCTGGAATAGCATGAAGAGCCGCCACCAACTGCGCCTCTAGGTCAGGGACAACAAGGTCTTCTTGGGACGGTAACTTGAGGGAAGGATTGTGTAGTACATCAAGGAACACATTAGGAGGCACCGGCTTACGTTGAGACCCAAGCCTGGACAATGCATTAGCTGCCTCATTCTTCCGTCGATCAAGGTGATCCACTTGATAACCCGTAAAGTGACCAGCAATATTGATGCGGAGCATCCTACGGACATCACCATGTCAAGAGTCTGTTCGGCAAGCGACACGTGCGACATCTACTTCACATACACAAAGGTGAATTATCTCCTTTACGCGTGTTCGCTTGACCCCTTCAAGGATGGTATGCTACTTGACACTCCTTCCGTGTGCATGCATAGGTATTGTCGGAACATCACGAATGTTGAGGAGGAGGGCGAGCGCAAGTGTATGTCTTTTATCTACACCATCCGCGAGAGAAGCATGGAAGAGAAGCAGGAAGAAGACCTGGAATGAGCGGTACTACCGCCTACAAGCGGTACTACCGCTAAGACCATCCAAGCGGTACTACCGCCGAACGTCCACTCTACTGACGCTCAACCCGACAAACTCCTGTGCTCGAGCGACCCGGGTCCGGTACTACCGCCCAGTCCAAGCGGCACTACCGCTCAAGATCCGGTACTACCACTCGGCCTGTGCACAGCCGCGGGCCTTTGGCCTTGTATCCCTCTCCCACTTACCCCTTCGTGGCTTAGACTATAAATAGACCACCTCCACCTCCTTTCTAGGGAAGCAAAGGATATGAGATGATTATGTGAGCTTTGCTCCTTGTACCCACTCCTCTAGGAGATCAAGACCTCCTAGGAGAAGATTGTTGGGGAACGTAGTAATTTCAAAAAAATTCCTACGCACACGCAAGATCATGGTGATGCATAGCAACGAGAGGGGAGAGTGTTGTCCACGTACCCTCGTAGACCGACAGCGGAAGCGTTATCACAACGCGGTTGATGTAGTCGTACGTCTTCACGATCCGACCGATCAAGTACCGAACGTACGGCACCTCCGAAGTTCTACACACGTTCAGCTCGATGACGTCCCTCGAACTCCGATCCAGCCGAGTGTTGAGGGAGAGTTTTGTCAGCACGACGGCGTGGTGACGATGATGATGTTCCACCGACGCAGGGCTTCGCCTAAGCTCCGCGACGGTATTATCGAGGTGTAATCTGGTGGAGGGGGGCACCGCACACGGCTAAAATATCGTATATCAAAGTGTGTCCATGGGGTGCCCCCTGCCCCCGTATATAAAGGAGTAAGGGAGGAGGAGGCCGGCCCTAGGAGGGGGCGCACCAAGTGTGGAGTCCTACTAGGACTCCCTAGTCCTAGTAGGATTCCACCTCCCATATGGAATAGGAAAAGAGGAAGGGAAAAAGAGAAGGAAGGAAGGGAGCGCCCCCCTTCCCTAGTCCAATTCGGACCAGACCAAGGGGAGGGGTGCGGCCACCCTTGAGGCCCTTTTCCTTCTTTCCCGTATGGCCCAATAAGGCCCAATACGTATTCCCGTAACTCTCCGGTACTCCGAAAAATATCCGAATCACTCGGAACCTTTCCGAAGTCCGAATATAGTCGTCCAATATATCGATCTTTACGTCTCGACCATTTCGAGACTCCTCGTCATGTCCTCGATCTCATCCGGGACTCCGAACTCCTTCGGTTCATCAACATACATAAACTCATAATAAAACTGTCATCGTAACTTTAAGCGTGCGGACCCTTTGGGTTCGAGAACTATGTAGACATGACCGAGACACCTCTCCGGTCAATAACCAATAGCGGGACCTGGATGCCCATATTGGCTCCCACATATTCTACGAAGATCTTTATCGGTCAGACCGCATAACAACATACGTCGTTCCCTTTGTCATCGGTATGTTACTTGCCCGAGATTCGATCGTCGGTATCTCGATACCTAGTTCAATCTCGTTACCGGCAAGTCTCTTTACTCGTTCCGTAATACATCATCCCGCAACTAACTCATTAGTCACAATGCTTGCAAGGCTTATAGTGATGTGCATTACCGAGTGGGCCCAGAGATACCTCTCCGACAGTCGGAGTGACAAATCCTAATCTTGAAATACGCCAACCCAACAAGTACCTTTGGAGACACCTGTAGGGCACCTTTATAATCACCCAGTTACGTTGTGACGTTTGGTAGCACACAAAGTGTTCCTCCGGTAAACGGGAGTTGCATAATCTCATAGTCATAGGAACATGTATAAGTCATGAAGAAAGCAATAGAAACATACTAAACAATCGGGTGCTAAGCTAACGGAATGGGTCATGTCAATCACGTCATTCTCCTAATGAGGTGATCCCGTTAATCAAATGACAACTCATGTCTATGGCTAGGAAACATAACCATCTTTGATTAACGAGCTAGTCAAGTAGAGGCATACTAGTGACACTCTGTTTGTCTATGTATTCACACATGTATTATGTTTCCGGTTAATACAATTCTAGCATGAATAATAAACATTTATCATGATATAAGGAAATATATAATACTTTATTATTGCCTCTAGGGCATATTTCCTTCAAAGATCCCTAGTGGATATCAAGCCCCCAACTTGGGAAGGATCCCCATCATAGGATCATCAAGACCTCTCTCCTCATAGGATTGGGATGAACTAGTACCTTGTATCTTTCCTTTGTTGTTCTTGGATCATTGTGACCTCTTGTGTGTTCTTGGATCTAGCATATGTGTGATTGGATCTAGTCAATTTGAGTGTTTTCCCTCTCTTGTGTTCTTCGTGTTCTTTGTGTTCTTGGTGATTTCCCCTCCAATTCGTGAAAGATCTCCATCTAGGGTTCCACCCTACAACATCTTGGTATCATGAGCCACGTTGATCGCGATTTCGGAGCCTCCCCTCTTTGTTTTCTAGCCTAATTTTGTTGTGTTCTTCCCAAATTTCAAAAATCTCCACCAAAAATAGCCGCAATTTTTTTTGTGATTTGTTGGTTTGATGAAGTTTTGTTGGATTTGATCCATGGATTTGCTTGGTTTCGAGTGGATCTAAGATCTCCCCATGTTTCCCCACCTTCCATCCACGAAATTCGTCAAATTTTGCCACCGAAATCATCCATCTCCGCCCCAAAATCGCACCCCGATTCGATCTGCGAAGAATCCCGACACGAGCGGTACTACCGCCCCCCAAGCGGTACTACCGCCTATAAGCGGAACTACAGCCCTACCGAGCGGTACTTCCGCCCAGCCTAGTTTCAGCCCAAAACTGCCGAAAAATCCCGACACGAGCGGTACTACCGCTTACAAGCGGTACTACCGCCCTCCCAAGCGGTACTTCCGCCCCTCCCAGTTTCAACGTTCCGAGTTTCACCATTTCGGCCATAACTTTCGCTCCCGGAGTCCGATTTTGACGTTCTTTAGCTCGTTGAGTAGCTATTGACACCCCCATCCATCTAGATAGGTTCCATCACCATTGGACTCCATCAAAAATTTGGCATTTTGGCATCTTTGCATAGGCCATCCACCATATCATCCGCCAAACTACCATAGCTTTCCGCAACCTAACCCAATTTTTGCTCCTTCTAGAATTTGTGGTTGCTTGAGTGGTGACTTGAGTCTCCTAAGGGGTTTTGGCTACTTAGGGACGGTCACTTCGTCATCACCCACCACCACCACTTCCGCATTGCCAACTCCGGAGCCACCAATGCATTCCGCTACCACCATTTGACATTTGCCTTTGCAGATTTTGAGTTTGCGGTTTTTACCGTTTCCTAAGGTGTTTCGGCTACTTAGGGACGGGTCTACATCATCCTTGTATCCACATCAAGAACACCACCACTCATCATCGCCACGAGGTCATCTTCGACATCGACCACTTCACCTTTTTGACAACCTAACCGTAAGCAAGAACGGTAACCTCTATATCATCTTGGTATCGTGGCATCCCTTCATTGTACATTCTTGCCATTACATTGTTAACCCCTTAGCTCATTTTGCGTCACTTGCCTATCGAGACTAGCCTTTGAGTATTGCCGTCAACGTTACTTGTGCACATTAGTGATTCGTACCTTCCATTGCATACATACCATATCATATTGGTATCATCTCGGTATCATCATATCATCCCTTGTGTCACAAGATTGTTCCTGCATATACACAATTGCTATCTTGGTTTGTGCATTTCGCATAAGTGGCCATATAAAAAAAGCTTTTAACCAAAAGGAAAAGAGAGCAAAGAAGCTTGTAAGAAAGAGCCATAGCATCGCCACATTGTATACCATACTACCATATTGATCATCTTGGATCATTGTGTGCGAAACACCGGAACATCATACACATAGCATACTTGGGATAGAAAATTTATCCATTTTGCATCTTATAGGTTATGCACAAGTGTCGTATCCGCCTATTGAGCAATCGTGCTAGCGTCTCTCTTGAGTTGTGCAACACGAGCGTTTTTCGTGGATTCCACATTTTGTGCTCATTCCTTGGTTGCACGACCCCATTTATCTATCCATGTGTGTGTTTCCGTGTGCCACCCATATTGCTATTGGTCTACTTGTTTCACTTGCGAATTTGTGAATCTTTTCCAACATTATTGACTCTTGCTAACATTTTGCATCAAATTTTTGTGCCACTATCCTCACCGAGCTCCACCATAAGCCTTACTGGTGTAGGTGTGAGAATTGACAAGATCCGGTACCAATTGTGCTATTTCCTCGATACATTATTGAGTGATCATTGATCCATCTTCAACATTGGAAAGGTACATTTGGTCTAGTTCTTTCCTTTCTTCCACTTACATTTTCTCGAGTCTTGTGATGGATAGGCAAGGCATTTCATCTCCGGTCTTCCACGACAATGACGAATTCGATGCCATCAAGAACAATTTGGACGCCAAGATGGATGCTCAAATGGAGGAGCTCAAGGCCCTCATCAAGTCCTACAAGAGATCTTCATCATCTTCGAGAAGACGCTCAAGTACACATGCTTCCGAGCTACCATCTCCGGCAAGGTCACATCAGCATCGACACCACCAACGACAAGAACGTAAAGGTCAAGAGCTCTACACCAACAACTGCTCAACGAATTCACCATCTCCCTTGGCATCTTCGCCAAGCGACTTCAAGGCATCTTTGCCTACGACATACGGCATCTTCGCCAACAAGCACCTCAAGACTACACTCAAGAGAAGCTCTCCAAGCTCAAGTCCGCGACTTCCACGAGCTACTACAACCTCAACATCGACCATGAGATTCCTTTCTATGGAACTCTAGAACCCGAGGAGTATCTCGAGTGGGAGCGCTTGATGGACGACTACCTCAAGCTACATCAAGTTCCTCCCGAAGATCAAGTGAAGTGCGCCACAAGAAACTTCCACGACTACGCGTCCAAATGGTGGCTTCACGCACCTTCGAAGACCTACGACATGAGTTGGCCCAAGACGAAGAGAGCTATGCGGCAAGAGTTCGTGCCTCCAAGCTACACGAAACAACTTCTACGCCAATTGGAGAACACCATCCAAGGATCCAAGTCCATCGACGAGTACTTCAAGGAGATGAAGATTGCCTTGCGACGAGCCGGCGTGGATGACCCCATTTCGATGAAGTTCCACTTCATGATGGGATTGCACAACGACATCTCCAAGACTATCTTTCTCGAGAACTACAAGTCCCTTGACGACAACTATATTGGTGCTCTCAAGGCGGAACAAGAACTCATGAAGGCCAACGCTTCTCCACCCCAAGCGCACTTCGTGATGACCAAGCTCCATGACGTCGAGCATGAGGCTAGTACCACCGAGATGTCCAAGCCCTTTGAGCTCCATGATGATGCTTCCACAGTTGGCGACGAGAGTGATGATGTGCTATCTTCGGCCTTCATCCATGATGAGAGTGGTGATGTGCCATCTTCGGCCTTCATCCACGACGAGAGTGATGATGTCCCATCTTCGGCCTTCATCCACGGCGACGACGACAAGATGGTTGAGCATGGGATTTTCCCTTCGACCACGGCGATGTATGATGACTTGAGTGACTTGTGCCACCATATGGAGGGTGAGAGTGACTTCACCACTAGCCCCATATATGATGAGTTGCCACAATTCCCATGTGAGGAGAGCCACAACCCCCACCACTTGAGTGAGATGAGTGACTCCACCATATGTGACTCTGAGTGCACCTACCTTGAGGGAGTGAGTGAGCCACCACCACATAGAGAGAGTGAGGAAGTTGATAGGGCACGTGAGGCCATTTGCATTTCTAACAACTTGACCTCTCCCTCTATTGTGTCTTCTCATTTGGTGCTAGGTCCCATATATGATGACGCGTAGATTCGCGACGACTTCATCCTTCCTTTGGACAAGACGATGGACATGGTGGAATATGATGCACCCCCCCACATGGTTCCATCAAGATGTAGATGATGACCACCATTTGGTCTTTGCCACCTCACCTGCACCACTTGAGTGGAATGAACAAGGTAATATAGGTGAAGGTGATGCTCTAGTCCCACTAGTGGCAATTCTCGACTTTGATTGCTTGCATGATGTTGATCCACCTATTGTCATGCTTCATGCTAGTTCGACTTCCCCATGCGATGATTTACCCATTTATGATGAGTTTGATGATCGCCATGTGGAGGCTATTAGTTGTGATGCCATGTTATATAGGATTTATTGTGATAATTCTCTTGGTCACATCATGTTTGAAAATCCGCTTGACTTGTCATATGCTATGCATGAGATCAACAATATGTCATATTTGCAATCTCATTGTAGTGACTATGCATATGCCATCAACATAAACCCAATTTGCACATATGGCATAGATGACAAGCCCTTGGTTATTGGCATTTGTTTTTCTTGTGATGATATTGATATGCTCCCTTCGCATTATTTATCTCATATGCCATGCCATGACCACCTAGCTTCGGATATGCATTGTTTACGATGTTGTTAATATTCTCAATATGATGTTTACACTATTGCTCATGAGGAGACCCCCATAGTTTCCTCATACCTATTAGGAGATTTTGATTCATCCCATCCATTACATTATCCTCATACTTGTGTGCACAATATGCTTCCCATGAATAAACATGCTATTGATGTGCCATATAATTGCATTATCAATTTGTGTCCCCATCGTGTTATACACAATAATTATTCTTTCATGATGGATGACATGTTCTTATACCATGCATCAAATTTCTTTGAGCGATGCTTATCTTGTGCTAGCACTCACATACACATCATGATGGATGATGTGTACATTTACCACACACACAATTTCTTTCGCTTGTGTATTTGTTGTGTAGGTACCCATGCTTACTTGTCAACCTCACAATCCCATGAGTTGACAAAACGAGCTCTAGAGAGCAACGATGACTTGGGATCCCATGGATTGTCCTTCCCACCGCTCTCTTCGCGCAAAGGCTTCGCGCATTTCTTCTACATCACCCTCTGTTGGCTATGGGTTATTGTCCATTACCTATTATATGCCCATATTGCCATGTTCACTTTGCATGATATGCTCATTCCTATGCCTTTGTCATGCATTTGTGACCCATGCTTTGCATTACACATGATGATTGATTCTAGTACTTGTATGTGTATTTGCAAGCTTGGTGGAGATATCACTTGTTATTGCCATGTTTGCTTTGTGCCCCATGCCTATGATGATACTATGATCTTGCTTTGTGTTCGTGCTTGCGACATGTCATATGCATTGTCTATGCCTCTTATTTGCTCACATGACATGATTGCCATGATTTTCTCTAGTATGTTGCATCTTCGCACTACTAGCTTGCACGACTTGATTACTATGCTTGCTTATGCTGCATCTCCGATGATCCATACTTGCTACTTTCATGCGGTTGATGACAACCATCTACATGTTTTGCACATGCTTGTTATTGCTTCTTCTCATATATCTCCATATGTTGCCTTTCTCATGCTAGATGATTTGCCATATATTGAGTGCAACTATGCCTTTAGTCTTGATAATGAGTTTGCCCCCATAGCATTCTCACATATATGTGGAGATTTTGACATATTTCTTGTGAAGCATGCTTGTCTTACCTCTTTGCACCATATACTTAGTGACATGAATATTGCCATTGTTGCATCATATTATTCATGCACTTGTGCTTCTAATGGTTATGTGCAAGAGAAGAGAACCATCATAATGCATGATGTGTTTATCTACCATGCACATACATTCTTTGCTTTATTGTGTGCATGTGTAGGATACTTGGACTTTGTGTCGACTTCCACGTCACGTGAGTTGACCATTCGAGATCTTGAGAGTGAGCCACATACATTCTACCACGACGCGCTTCTACACCGCTTTTGCTTGTGTTTCGGCATTGTGAAGGACGCACAAGGACATGCTTTCAAGGTGATATCATTCTCTTTTGAGAACCCCCAAACCATGAGCTTGGATATTATGGATCATACTACTTGTGTTGCTTGCTCCATTAGACTTTTTGGTCATCTTGGAATACTTGATTGCGCACATGTTAGAGATCTTGCTTGCCATTTCAACATTCCCATGCCTCATGATATATATGCCTTGTGTGTTGCTTCCAACTCTTGGATTACTTGCTCCTATCATATGTTCGGTTGCAACAATGTCACTTCTTCACATATGCAATGTCCCATTGCTTGTCACATGATTGACTTGATTGCCTCACACATGATGAACAATTGCTCTTTCTATTGTGTTGAGTGCCATACTATCTTCACTACACCCTATGCACGTTATGCTCGGATTGTCTTGCACTTGACCCATGTGTTTAGACACTTCATTTTATTTGGTGTTCTGAACGATTCTTATGCCTACCATAGACCTTTCATTGAGCAATTTGTGAATGCTTGCTATGAACTTGAGGTAGATGTTTATTCTCTTGTCAAACATATTCGTATATCTACCTCGCATTTACATGCTAGTCCCCATGATATCTTTGCTTGTGCTCAATTCATATGCTCACATGCCATGACACAATCCCTTGTCACACCATATGCTTTGCATGATGCCGACATTTGTTGGGTGAATCACCGCTTGAATGCTTGGTTTTGCACTAACGCTAACCACATTTGTTTTTCCAAGTGTTTGTTGTCCTTGCTCCTTTTGAAGGAATCCCATGACGGTGCGACATTGGAGAGTGCCCATTTCGAGCTTCAAGATGACAAGTACTTGGTGAGCGTCCACTCCTACACGACGACGCCATCTCTTTCCCATGGTTATTTGGTTTTCGATCCGAGGTCGGATCATTCCCAAGGGGGAGGGGATGATGCAGAGAAACCTACGGACATCACCATGTCAAGAGTCTGTTTGGCAAGCGACACGTGCGACATCTACTTCACATACACAACGGTGAATCATCTCCTTTACGCGTGTTCACTTGACCCCTTCAAGGATGGTATGCTACTTGACACTCCTTCCGTGTGCATGCATAGGTATTGTCGGAACATCACGGATGTCGAGGAGGAGTGCGAGCGCAAGTGTACGTCTACACCATCCGCAAGAGAAGCATGGAAGAGAAGGAGGAAGAAGACCTGGCACGAGCGGTACTACCGCCTACAAGCGGTACTACCGCTAAGACCATCCAAGCGGTACTACCACTGAACGTCCACTGTACTGATGCTCAACCCGACAAACTCCTGTGCTCGAGCGAACCGGGTCCGGTACTACCGCCCAGTCCAAGCGGCACTACTGCTTACAAGCGGTACTACCGCCCGAGATCCAGTATTACCGCTCGGCCTGTGCGCAGCCGCGGGCCTTTGGCCTTGTATCCCTCTCCCACTTACCCCTTCGTGGCTTAGACTATAAATAGACCACCTCCACCTCCTTTCTAGGGAAGCAAAGGATATGAGATGATTATGTGAGCTTTGCTCCTTGTATTCACTCCTCTAGGAGATCAAGACCTCCTAGGAGAAGATCCCTAGTGGATATCAAGCACCCAACTTGGGAAGGATCCCCATCATAGGATCATCAAGACCTCTCTCCTCATAGGATTGGGATGAACTAGTACCTTGTATCTTTCCTTTGTTGTTCTTGGATCATTGTGGCCTCTTGTGTGTTCTTGGATCTAGCAGATGTGTGATCGGATCTAGTCAATTTGAGTGTTTTCCCTCTCTTGTGTTCTTCGTGTTCTTGGGGATTTCCCCTCCAATTCGTGAAAGATCTCCATCTAGGGTTCCACCCTACAACAAATATTGTCAACCGCCCGGCAGTAAGCCGCCATGAGCGGGTCTTTAGAGTCCCACTTGCCTGAGACTTGCTAAGCCAAGGTCTGAGTCGCCCAGGCACCTGACCCGGCTTAAATTCATCTCTTTAGCCATACGAAGGCCATGGAGTACAGCTTCATACTCAGCTGCATCGTTAGTAGAATGAAACATTAGCCTTAAGAACATAACAAAATTTGTCACCTCGTGTTGTATCAAAATAACTCCACTCCCCAAGCCCTCTTAATGCCTGGACCGGTCAAAGTGGATTGTCCAATATGTGTTGTCAGGCTTCTCCTCAGGTGTCTGCAACTTGGTCCAGTCATTTATGAAATCCACCAAAGCCTGAGACTTGATGGTTGGTCTTGGCACATACTTCAAACCGTGAGGTCCAAGTTTGATTGCCCACTTAGCAACCCGGCATGTAGCCTCCATATTTTGAATAATATCTCCTAAAGGAGCGGAGCTGACCATAGTAATAGGATGACCAAGGAAATAATGTTTCAATTTGGGACTCACCATGAACACCCCAAACACGAGTTTCTGCCAATGTGGGTATCTTTGCTTGGATTCAGTTAAAACCTCGTTGATATAGTAAGCCGGCCGCTGAACTGGGTACTCCTTACCCGCCTCCTTGCGCTCCACAACAACTGCCATGTTGACTGCTTTATTATTAGCCGCCACATACAGGAGCAAAGGCTCTTTTTCAATGGGTGCAGCGAGGACGGACGGCTCAGCCAACTGTTTCTTGAGCGCCTAAAACGCCGCATTGGCAGCATCACACCAGACAAAGTAATCCGATTTCATCATCTCATATAAAGGAATCGCCTTCTCTCCAAAGCGACTTATAAACCGGCTCAAAGTCGTGATGCGACCCGCCAGGCGCTGGATGTCATTGACACACGCCGGCTTAGCAAGCGAAGCGATGGCCTTAATCTTTTCTGGGTTAGCCTCAATGCCCCTTTCTGAAACCAGAAAACCCAGCAACTTGCCTGCAGGTACGCCAAAAACACACTTGGCCGGGTTAAGCATCATCTTGTAAACCCAGAGATTGTCAAAAGTTTCTTTCAAATCATCCAGGAGAGTCTCCTTGTTCCTAGATTTGACCACGATATCACCAACATAAGCATGAACATTACACCCAATCTGACTGTAAAGACAATTTTGAACACAGCGCTGATAAGTCGCCTGAGCACTTTTAAGCCCAAAAGGCATAGAGAGATAGCAGAAAGCCCCAAAAGGTGTGATTAAAGACGTCTGCTCTTGGTCTTTAACTGCCATCTTGATCTGATGATAACCAGAATAAGCATCCAGGAAACATAAAATCTCACAACCTGCCGTTGCATCAATAATCTGGTCGATACGGGGGAGAGCAAACGGGTCAGCTGGACAAGCTTTGTTGAGATCTGTGTAGTCGACACACATACGCCATGTGTCGTTCTTCTTGAGTACAAGCACAGGGTTAGCCAACCACTCAGGGTGAAAAACTTCAATTATAAACCCAGCCGCTAAGAGTCGGGCTACCTCTTCTCCAATAGCCTTACGTCGCTCTTCATTGAAACGACGGAGGAACTGTTTAACCGGCTTAAACTTAGGATCCACATTAAGAGTGTGCTGAGCGAATTCTCTTGGAACACCCGGCATGTCAGAAGGTTTCCATGCAAAGATGTCCCGATTCTCACGGATGAACTCGATGTGTGTGCTTTCCTATTTAGGATCCATATTAGCACGCACTGTGAACTGCTGAGATGAGTCGCCAGGGACAAAATCAACCTGTTTAATATCATCAACCGACTTAAACTTTAATAAAGGGTCTTGCCTAGTGGTGGGCTTCTTCAAAGGGGTCATATCAACCGGGTCAATATTATCCTCGTAAAACTTAAGCTCTTCGGTAGCACAAGCCGATTCTGCATAAGCCGCGTCTCCTTCCTCACATTCCAGGGCGACTTTCCGATCACCATGGATCATAATTGTGCCCTTTCACCCAGGCATTTTGAGCTGTAAGTAGATATAGCAAGGGCGAGCCATAAACCTAGCATAAGCCAGTCGTCTGAATAACGCATGGTATGGACTCTTGATTTTGACCACTTCAAACCACAATGTGTCTGCTGTATAATCATAATCATCACCAAAGGCTACTTCCAAGGCAATCTTTCCAACAAGATACGCCGACTTACCAGGCACCACACCATGGAAGACTGTGGAAGACGGCTTAAGATCCTTGTCAGTTAAATTCATCTGACGAAAGGTGTCATAATACAGGATGTTAGTGCTACTGCCACCGTCCATAAGCACTTCGGTAAACTTATAACCACCAACTTGAGGGGCTACCACAAGGGCTAAGTGACCCAGGTTGTCAACCCATGGCGGGTGATCCGCCCTGCTCCACAATATCGGGTGCTCAGACCATCTCAAACACTGTGGAACAGCGGGCTCTGTCGCATGAACCGCCTGCTTATGAACCTTCTGATCTTGTTTGCAAAGACTCGTGGTGAAAACATGGTACTGGCCACCATTGAGCTGCTTTGGATTGCTATGGTATCCTGACTGATTCCCTTGCTGATGGTTACCATGACCAGACTATTGATTATAACCACCCTGGTTGCCCTGATCTTGATAGCCAGAGTTTGAGCCGCCGCCACCAAAGCCGGGTCCTTGTGAGCCGGATCCTGACCCGTCGGGCGGCCCATTATTCCTGAACTCCCGCATAATCCAGCAATCCTTCCAAGCATGCGTGGATGGCTTGTCAGGAAAACTGTGCTTTGGACACGGGTTGTTAAGCGCTGCCTCAAGATTAAAAGGCTTTCCCTTGCCGTACGACGGCTTCCCGTTACCATTGTGGCGCTGGCCCTTATACCCGGCATTGGTGTTAGCTACCAGATTTGACCCGCCATTGGGGTGCCTGCGCTTACCACCGTTACCCTGGTTGTTGCCATTATTTCCTGCCACATTCTGTTGCTGACCCTTATCATTGTTACTCTTCTTACCCTTATTGGACTTCTCATCATCAGATTCAGGGTCCTTGGTATTATCAGAGTCTACATACTTAATGAGAGCCGCCATGAGCTCACCCATATCATTACAATAACGCTTAAGCCGCCCAAGCTTCTGCTTAAGGAGGGTAAAGTGACAGTTCTTCTCCAAGACCAGCACCGCTTGACCCACCACAATGCTATCCAATCAGTGAATAATAGTCGAGACCCGCCGGACCCAATGGTGGGCCGACTCATCCTCACGCTGCACACAGTTATCCAGATCAATAATCGTTAGAGGTTGCTTTCATGTTCCTTGAATTTTTTTTTATGAAACGCACTTTCAACTCTACCCATGAGTTGATGGAATTGGCAGGCAAGCTTTTTAACCATGTACGAGCCGGTCCATCCAACATCATAGTGAAATACTTAGCACAGACCGCATCATGCATTGACATCCAACATCTCCATGGCCAATTCATAACTCTCAATCCAGCCTTTAGATGGGAGATCAGTTGTGTAATTAGGCACCTTACAAGGGCCCTTGAAATCCTTGGGCAAACGCACATTACGCAGGGCCAGTACTAAACATGGCACTCCAACTGTCCTGGAAATCATCCCAACCCCTACCGAAGCTGAAGGGGTCATCAGAGGCTGCTGATAAGCCCCCTGCTGAGTCGCCGCCTCTGCCTCACGATGAGCTCTGGCTTCATCCACAATCGCTTGAGCGTTGACTAGCAAATTATCATCTCGTGGCGGGTTATCACCACAGGGCGGCGGCGGGTTTCGATGTCATTCGCTACAGGAAACTGCCGGCGACTCAATGCGCCGGCTATAACTCCGACTTGGGCGTGGGGTCGAATGAACACGATCGCGACTATATGAATAACCCTCCTGCTGCGCAATAGCCGTTTGAAGGAGCTCGGCGGCGTTTCGGGTTTCCACCGCAGCTAGTGACTCGCCCTCGATCGGAATAGCCACCAGCCGTGTTGCCGCCGCTAACACGTTATCCGACAGGTTAGAAATTTGCCCAAGTGGTGGTGTCAAGAAATGTTGAGGCGTTGTTTGATTTGGGGGCGGGTGAGGTATCCGCTCCTCCCTCCGTGCTGTCTCAGACTGAGAAGGTTGAGCCGGCACCGGGCTTCGGGGCACATCGGGGTTCAACTAAGGATTCGCCCTTGCATCAGGAGTGCTTGTCCCCGCCCCCGGTGTGTTAAACATGTTCATGGGCTCATACTGCAAAGGCAGGAGAGTCTGGTGCCTTCTACGAAGAACCGCATTAGAGGCATTCTGATCTAGGCTTAAACACCAAGCTTATGCCTTTACATGCTCCAACTCGGCTGCAATCTGAGCCTGTTTCGTTGCCATCCTTGCATTCTCTTCGTTGACATCCTCCTAGGCCTTAGTGATCTCCGCCTGAATCTTCACCATCTCTGCATTGTGTTCTGCTTGATTCGCCGCAGTCACTGAGGGAGTCCTGGATTAGGGGGTCCTCGGACAACCAGATTATATCCTTTAGCCGGACTGTTGGACTATGAAGATACGAGATTGAAGACTTCGTCCGTGTCCGGATGGGACTCTCCTTGGCGTGGAAGGCAAGCTTGGCAATACGGATATGTAGATCTCCTCCCTTGTAACCAACTCTGTGTAACCCTAGCCCCCTCCGGTGTCTATATAAACCAGAGGGTTTAGTCCGTAGGACAACAACAATCATACCATAGGCTAGCTTCTAGGGTTTAGCCTCTACGATCTCGTGGTAGATCAACTCTTGTAATACTCATATCATCAAGATCAATCAAGCAGGAAGTAGGGTATTACGTCCATCGAGAGGGCCCGAACCTGGGTAAACATCGTGTCCCCCGCCTCCTGTTACCATCCGCCTTAGACGCACAGTTCGGGACCCCCTACCCGAGATCCGCCGTTTTTGACACCGACATTGGTGCTTTCATTGAGAGTTCCACTGTGCCGTCACCACAGGGCTGGCTCCTTTGATCATCGGCAACGATGCGATCCAGGGTGAGGTTTTCCTCCCCGGACAGATCTTCGCATTCGGCGGCTTCGTACTACGGGCCAACTCGCTTGGCCATCTGGAGCAGATCGATAGCTACGCCCCTGACCATCAGGTCAGGTTTGGAAACTTGAATTATACTACCGACATCCGCGGAGACTTGATGTTCGACGGGTTCGAGCCCATGTCAGGTGCGCCGCACAATCACGACGAGCATGACTTAGCTCTGCCGTCGGACAGTGTTCGGGAGATCACACCTGCAACTACTCCGGCCCTCAATCCGGAACAAATTGCGCCATCTGAGGATGGGTGGATGGACCCCGCCTCGAAGACCGCACACTTCACCTCCTACGAGACCCGTGTTGCTGAACAGTTGGATTCGTCCCCGGCCATGGGCCCCGAGCCGCCTGCGTCCGTGCCTATCGAATCCGATTGGGCACCGATCATGGAGTTTACCTCCGCGGATATCTTTCAGCACTTGCCCTTCGGCGACGTGCTAAACTCGTTGAGGTCTCTCTCCCTGTCAGGAGACCCTTGGCCGAACTATGTCCGGCTAGAATGGGTTGCGGACAACGAAGAAATTCGCTCCCCACCCACCACCCACTTAGTAGCAACTGTCGATGATTTAACCAACATGCTCGACTTCAGCTCCGAAGACATCGACGGTATGGACGACGATGCAGGAGACGAACAAGAACCACCGCCCACAAGGCGCTGGACTGCCACCTCATCATATGACATATACATGGTGTACACCCCCAAAGAAGGCGATGGCGATAAGACAGCGGAGGATAACCCCTCCAAGAAGCAATCCAAGCACCGACGTCAGCGGCGCCACTCTAAGTCCCGCCATAGAAAAAGCAGCAATACCGGCACAAGAGACAATCACGCTCCGGATAGTGCCGAAGATGACGATAATCCCCTCCAGCCAGACCTCGAGCAGGAGGATGAACAAGCTAGTCCTCCTGAACAGGCAGCAGATGGAGAATCAGAGGATGGCAATTACATGCCTTTCTCCGAAGACGAGGTGAGCCTCGGCGACGAAGAATTTATCGTGCCTAAGGATCCCGTCGAGCAGGAGCGCTTCAAGCGCCGGCTTATAGCCACAGCAAACAGCCTGAAGAAAAAGCAACAACAACTTCAAGCTGATCAAGATCTGTTAGCGGATAGATGGACTGAAGTCCTGGCGGCCGAGGAATACGAACTCGAACGCCCAACCAAGAGTTACCCAAAGCGCAGGTTGCTACCCCAACTCGAGGAGGAAGCATTAAAACCTACATTACCAGCGTATGATGTGGCTGATCGGCCACCTCGTGGCCGAGACAGAGGGGCATATCAGCCCGAAGTCCAGCCCGCACCCCGTCGCCAGACCAACATAAACACCAAGGCCCGGGGCAACACGCGGGACCTGCGAGACATTTTGGAAAACAAAGCAGGACATACAAGATCGATCTACGGATCACGGGGTCGCGCCCCAACGCGTGACGGTGATCGTCACGCCGGATACACTAAAAGCAAGTCCGGCGGGCCGAATACAGCAGACAAGACTCGTATGAACTGCGTCGTGACATAGCCCGGCACAGAGGCGCCGCACACCCCCTATGCTTCACCGATGAAGTAATGGATCATGAATTCCCAGAAGGGTTTAAACCCGTGAACATTGAATCATATGATGGTACTACAGACCCCGCGGTATGGATAGAAGATTTCTTCCTCCACATTCACATGGCCCGCGGGGACGATCTACACGCCATCAAGTACCTCCCGCTAAAACTCAAAGGGCCGGCTCGGCATTGGCTGAATAGCTTGCCGGCAAACTCCATCGGAAGTTGGGAGAGCCTGGCAGATGCATTCCTGGACAATTTCCAGGGCACTTATGTGCGACCGCCGGATGCTGACGATTTAAGTCATATAACTCAGCAGCCAGGGGAATCGGCCAGGAAATTCTGGACCCGTTCCTAACTAAGAAGAACCAAATTGTTGACTGTCCGGATGCAGAGGCCTTAGCGGCATTTAAGCATAACATCCGTGACGAGTGGCTCGCCCGGCACCTCGGTCAAGAGAAGCCAAAATCCATGGCAGCCCTCACAACACTTATGACCCGCTTTTGTGCGGGCGAAGATAGCTGGTTGGCTCGTAGTAACAACACAGCAAGCAAACCTGGCTCATCAGAGGCCAGGGATAGCAATGGCAAACCACGACGCAACAAACACAAGCGTCCCAAACATGGTGAAAATACCGAAGATACGGCAGTTAATGCCGGGTTTAGTGGCCCAAAGTCCGGTCAGCGGAAAGGGCCCCTCAAAAATAACAATTCGGGTCCGTCCAGTCTGGACCGCATACTCGATCATCAATGCCAAATTCATGGCACCCCAGGGACGCCAGCCACCCATACTAACAGAGAATGCTGGGTCTTCAAACAAGCCGGCAGGGCAGGCGCCAAAAACAGTAAAGGGGGGTCTCAAAGCAATGATGGCGACGAAGAGCCCAGATCACCGAACACAGGAGGGCAAAACAAATTTCCCCCCAAATCCAAACGGTGAACATGGTAAACACCACCCAAATTCCCAAACCGGACGCAACACGCACCCCTAGGGATGTCGACTTAACGGAACCAGCCGTCCCACAATATAAACTAGGGCCGGTCACCTGCAACCACACAGATCGCCCGGTCAACGCCAATCAGGGCAATCCAGCCGCACTAGTCCTTGACCCAATAATTAACGGGTTCCGCCTCACACGAGTCCTTATGGACGGAGGCAGTAGTCTAAACCTGCTTTATCAGGACACGGTGCGCAAGATGGGCATCGATCATTCGATGATCAAACCCACTACAGCCACTTTCAAAGGCATTATACTAGGTGTGGAAGCCAGTTGTACAGGCTCCCTTGCCCTCGAGGTAGTCTTCGGATCACCAGACAATTACCGCACCGAAGAGTTAACCTTCGAAATCGTCCCCTTCCGTAGTGATTATCAGGCACTGCTCGGACGAACCACGTTCGCTCGATTTAACGTGGTGCCACATTACGCCTACCGTAAGCTCAAGATGCCCGGTCCACGCGGCGTCATCACGGTTAAGGGCAAGGCCGACCTTTCCTCCGGCAGCAACAAGTACACCGCTGCCTTAATAGCAGAAGCAATGAGCAGCACCTTGCAGCCGAACCTTGAGTCGACGGCCAAGCTCCCGGATACCGCCAAAGGACTTCGAACTACTTCGCGGCAGCATAGCCCGGCTCATCCAGAGCTCAATTAAACACTCCGGCGAAGGCCAAGATAGGCCGCATACAGCGGCTCAACCGCTCTCCGGCACACAAACATTTCTTACATTTCATTTGCAGGCTCACCTTTGCGTCGACCAGGACGGGCAATATGGAGGCAGCCCGAACGCGCGAGGGAATCCTTAGATGTTCCCCGTGATGACCATCCGAATATACTCCGGATCCGCACGCAGCTTCGTCCTCCCTGGTCTCAGCAGGTGCCACAGTCATATTTCTTTTCCATTATTACCTGTCTTATACGCACCGACGTACTATTCAAATAAAATATGTGGATTTGTATGACGCTTCTCTGCTGTCATTTCTTATTAAAACTCTTTTGTCGAGTGGCATCCGTACACCGCGATATGCCTTTAAACGTGCCAGGGGCTTCGTTTTACCCACAGTACGGCAATAAAGTCCGAACACCTTCGTGGAAGTTCGGCACCCTGAACTTATAGCATTATATGCATCAGCTCCGAATCATGTCTTGGGTCAATAGTTGGGTTTGCCCGGCTCCCATGTTTTGGTACCTTACGTTCCGCTATATCGGCTAAGGTAGCACTGGGAGAACTACTGCGATTGTGTCCCGGTTCTTCCGGACGAGCACCTCAGTAGAGAAAGCCGAAAACTGACTGTCATGATACGGCGAGAGCTGGTCAGCTGTTCGAGAGGTCATAAAATCTTTAAGGATTTCTCCCGCATAATGCCATAACCAATGCAGCGTGCGATGGATCGGTTTTTTCTCCGATCAGGTGCTTATAGAGCCCCTAGTACGGTATTCCGAACACCAGGGGCTGCGCCTACCTTACTAAAGCTCCTATGGCTAAGTGAGAGTGATAAAGCCCTATAGTCCGATTGCCTGGTTCGTTGTGCTGAGCACCTCCTTCGAAGGACCCAAAACTGGGATAAAGAGTGCTCAGGTTTATCCCGAACACCCCCGTACTTCTTACGTGGGGGCAGAAGCCGACGACTGGCCAACTCTCAGGTTTAATATATAAAACGGCCGCACAGGAGGGTAAACTTTTATATAACAGGAAATAAATAGTATAAATGACCCTGTTCAGACATTTACAAAGGACGACATGATTCGCATTCATGGAAATATAATGTCCTTGGTACATAGCTCCGCTGCAAGGTAGGATCCTTTAAGGACATTTTCATAATATAATTCTGGCTTGCGGTGCTCCTTCCCCTCTGGCGGCCCTTCGGTCATCAGCTTCTCAGCATCCATCTTCCCCCAGTGCACCTTTGCGCGGGCGAAGGCCATTCGCGCACCCTCTATGCAGACCGACCGCTTGATGACATCAAGTCGGGGGCAAGCGCTTACAAGCCGCTTCACGAGCCCGAAGTAGCTGCTTGGAATCGGCTCGGCGGGCCATAGCCGGATAATCAAATCCTTCATGGCTAGTTCCGCCGCCTTATGCAATTCGATCAGCTGTTTCAGTTGATCGGCAAAAGGCACCAGATAATTCGGTGCCAAATACTGCGACCAGAAGAGCTTATCCGCAGTGTTCCTTTCTTCGGCCCGGTAGAATTGGGCGGCATCCGCTATGCTGCGGGGCAGCTCCGCAAACACCCCTGGAGAAATCCGAATTCAAAATCAGAAACATAATCTTCTCCTCAAAAACTTGCTTTGCAAGGAAAAAGCCTTACCCGCCGCGATCTTCCTCGCCTCTTGGATCCCCTGCAGGGCGCTTTGGGTTTCCCCCCGGGCATCGCTCGCGGCCTGATGCGCCTTGGTGAGTTCGGATTCTTTCTCCGTTAAACTCTGCTCCAAGGTCTCGCATTTCTTCACGGCCTATTGCAGTTCCTGCTCAGCTTTAATAACCCTAGCCTCGTACTTCTCACGAAGGGCCTGCTCTGCGGCTGCCTTTTCCTCGGCCTTGGCCACAGCCTTCTTAAGAGCCTCGACTTCGGTCCTCATCCCTAGAGAAAATCAGGGAGCATATTCTATAATACTGGAAATTTGATCGCACTAAACGCGAACAAGACTTGTGCACACCCTGTTTATCTCCCAACTGCATTTTCAACTGGCCAAGTTCTTCTTTGGCCCGCTCTAGACTTTGATTCAGTCCGGACACTTCCACAGTATGGGAGGCGGCAGCCGCTCCAGACGCCTGCTTATAACAGAAGAGAAAAAGATGTCATTCAATGAGTCTTCCTGTGAACATAAATTTGATCCTCTGTCCGGTTTCTTCTTTCACCGAACAGTGTATCAGGGGCTACTATCCATACTATGACACTCTTCGAAAAACATACCTCAAAACCTTTTATAAGGCCAATACAGGCTCCATTCAGTCCACTCTCAGCAGACTGAATCTACTCAATCACCGCACCCATAAGGGCACGGTGTTCATCGACGATGGAGGCACCCTTCAGCGCCACCAACGAAGCATCCGACGCCTCTGGTTGGACAGAGGTTGCCGGTATACCCCCTCCAGCTGTGAGAGGCTGCCTGCTTGATTCTGGAGCCGTATTGGTCTCCGGAACTGCATCCGGCTGGGAGCCGAATTCAAGATGGCCCCCGCCATCTACTCCCATAGGAATCTGCTCCCCCATCAGTTCGGCCCCTGAAGTTTGACCTCCAGGCGCCGCCTTCACGGTCTTTCCCACTCCTCCTTGGCCGGGGTCCCTCTAGGACGAAGCCTCGGTGGTATTCACCTGTTTGAAGGAAGGGGCCTTCGGGGGCGTCCCGCTTTCCATAGCATCCGAGCTCAGCGAATCCTGTGATGAGGATTGTTCGGTACGGGACCTCGCCGGACTACAAAACATATGGCTCAGGTTAAAATATTATGCCATGATGAGTCTGGACGCATAAGCATGTTCGGACTGTATATACTCACGGGTTCACCAGGGGATGGGCCCTGGGGTCCCACGCCGGGCCGCTGTCGGTGGCGGCAGCGGACTCCTCCGGAAGAGTAGCTTTTCCCCTTTTGGGCGACTCGGCCTCCAAGTGTGTGGAGGCCGTCCTCTTCTTTCTTTCCCCCGCAGGGGATTCATCTTCTTCCTCCTCCTCGTCTCTTCGGAGGCGGAACGGGCATCAGAGCCTTCGGATATTGTATCCGAAGTGCCGCGGTTTCGAAGGCCGACCCGGGACTTCTTGGCCCCCTTCTCGGCCGTCTTCTTCGGCACCTTGTAAGGCACCGGGACCAGCATCTTCGTCAGAAGTGGGGCGGCCGGTTCTTCGGGCAGCGGGGCCGGACAATGGATCCGCTCCGCCTTCTTCGTCCAGCCCTAGGAGAATTATGGAAAACACATTAAGCGCTTCCCTTGGGTTATGTGGACAAAAAGTACGATTACTTACCGAACTTGCAGGGCGGGACAGTTGGTACCCGCGGTCTTCGGCGGAGTCCGGCCATGATTTGCTGGACTTGAAAAGCACCTTTCAGATGTCTTTATGCGAGGAGCCGAAAAGCTCTCGCAAGGTTTGGTGCTTGGCCGGATCGAATTCCCATAGATTGCAAGTCTGGTGTTGACAAGGCAAGATCCGGCGAACTAACATCACCTGGACCACATTGACGAGTTCAATATTCTTGTCTCCCATATCTCTAACGCGCGTCTAGAGCACTGACAATTCGTCGGACGAGCACCAGCTCAGGTCCTTCTTGACCCAGGATATGAGCCGCAGGGGGGCACCGGATCGAAACTCGGGAGTAGCGGCCCTAGCGGCCCATTCCGTGCCACGCGGCTCGGTGATGTAAAACCACTGCTGTTGCCACTCCTTGACGGAATCGTTAAAGGTGCCCGTTGGCCATATAACGTTGGGCATCTTGCTCACCATAGCGCCCCCGCACTCGGCGTGCTCGCCACCCACTACCTTGGGCTTCACATTAAAAATCTTCAGCCATAAGCCAAAATGTGGCGAGATGCGGAGAAAAGCCTCGCACACGACAATGAATGTCGAGATGTTGAGGAAGGAATTAGGGGACAGATCGTGAAGACCGATCCCATAATAATACATGATGCCGCGAACGAACCGGTGGAGGGGAAACCCTAGCCCGCGGACAAAGTGAGGGAGTAATACAACCCTCTCGTGGGGTTCCGGGGTAGGGACGATCTGTCCCGCCGTCGAGAGACGATGGCTGATTTTCTTGGCCAGATACCCGGCCTCCCGAAGCTTTTTGATATCCTTCTCCCGGACGGTAGAGGCCATCCATTTGCCTCCTGCTCCGGATCCGGACATTTTCGGAAGGCCTTTGTGGGCAGAGAAGATGAACGCTTGGGCGCTGGAGCTTGAGCGGAGGGGAATGGACCGGGAAGGAGAAAGCGTGGGTGCGAAAGGGAGTCCTTATCCCCTTATAAAGGCAGCAGGGATTCTACGCCTCCCCACTTGCCTGGTAAAACCGCTTATTCCCCAAGCGCCGTAATTGATGGCGCGGTTGGGTTACCCACACCCGTATTGATGAGAATCCCGTGATAAGGGGACACGATCTCTGCTTCGACAAGACGTGCCAAGAAAACCGCCTCGCAATATGTGCAGTAGCTGGTTGAGAAAAACGGTTCGAATAATGACCGGGCCGTGGTGTGATGTCATGCTGCCAAATGTGTCAGCAGATTAGATTTGTGGAAATATTATTCTCTCTACGGTGGTATGTGGAATTTGTCTTGCAGAGCCGGACACTATCCTTGTGTTCAAAATCTTCTATGGAATATTCGGAGGAGGAACCCGCCTTGCAATGCCGAAGACAATCTGCGCGGCGGACTCATCGTCATTGAAGCCTGGTTCAGGGGCTACTGAGGGAGTCCTGGATTAGGGGGTCCTCGGACAGCCGGATTATATCCTTTAGCCGGACTATTGGACTATGAAGATACAAGATTGAAGACTTCGTCTCGTGTCCGGATGGGACTCTCCTTGGCGTGGAAGGCAAGCTTGGCAATACGGATATGTAGATATCCTCCCTTGTAACCGACTCTGTGTAACCCTAGCCCCCTCCGGTGTCTATATAAACTGGAGGGTTTAGTCCGTAGGACAACAACAATCATACCATAGGCTAGCTTCTAGGGTTTAGCCTCTACGATCTCGTGGTAGATCAACTCTTGTAATACTCATATCATCAAGATCAATCAAGTAGGAAGTAGGGTATTACCTCCATCGAGAGTGCCCGAACCTGGGTAAACATCGTGTCCCCCGCCTCCTGTTACCATCCGCCTTAGACGCACAGTTCGGGACCCCCTACCTGAGATCCGCCGGTTTTGACACCGACAGTCACCTCAGTTGCCAACAAGGTTGTCAAATTGTCCAAGAGATATGACAAGACTTGAGCCGGCGGTCTCTCTGAGCCGCCAGCCCTAGCCGACGTAGCCGCAGACGATCCAGATGGCATAGCTGCAGCTATTGATGAATTTAAGGTCGGCCATGTGCCAGCCATGAAGATAGCAGCCCTGCTCGGCGGCTCATAGGGGTCCAGAATACTATTGCCATCGGATGAGCCCCCAAGCCCGCCATTTTGAAGCTGATAGATTAATTCCATCTCTTCGGTTGAGGACTCATCATCTTAGTAGACGAGAGTCTCTCCACCAGATGCGGAATTTTCCGCAAGCTCCAAGCCTTGCGTGAAACCAACGAAGCCTCACTTCCGGCCGGGTTGAAATCGGGCAGGTTGAAACTGGGCGGGTTGCGTGCGCCGAGCCGACTCGAAGAGGTCGGTGGAGGTGTCCGGCACAGGCTCAGATTCGCCGATCTTGCCGACGTAGACGTGGATTCCACTAAAGGGGACCTGGTGCCCGTACTCGATTGAGTCGGCCTCGGGGCCCCAGCCAGCATCGTCGATGTAAAGCTTGTCGCGGCGACTCTTAGTCATCCTGCCAACGGCGTACCCCTCAATCCCTGGGAAAGAGCCCTTCAAGAACTCGAAATCACCATGCGCTGGCCCCATGGTGAGCGCCAACTGTCGTGGTTTTTTCACGGCAGATGCCCTTGTCAAAGGACTTAGGTGTGGAGCCATCGCAACGTAGGTTAGCTTAAAGGGGTTGAGCGGGACGAGAGACACGAGTTTACCCAGGTTTGGCCCCTCACCAACGAGGTAAAAGCCTACATCCTGCTTTGTGTTGTATTGATGCGGAGAATCCGTCATCCCCATGGACCTACCATCATCTCACCAAGTGCCAAGAGGACCTATGACACGAGCTAGAGCTAAAGCTCTCGAGACCGAGGTCACTTCCTTCCTTAGCGATATCACATATGATCCACTCGAGACATGGCTACTACCTAAGTCCGGAATTTTGTGCATGATCAGGTACCAAGAGCACCCTCCCAAAGATGCACGTGAAGACGGACAAGTCCCCAAGTTCACAGAAGAAGAGAACAAACAAAAGGAGTCAAGAACAGCTCCCATGTCTCGGACGTCCGGCCATGACCCCGGACATCTGGCCCCTGTAGGTGTCGCCTGCAGTAACGGACCAGCGGCCAAGTCTATAGGGCCCGGACATCCGGCCCGATAGCCCGGACATCCGGCCCCCCGCCCGGAAATCCGGCGCCCATCACCTAACGCACCCGAAGCAGAACCACGTCAGCCTGGACATCCGGCCAGAGGCCCGGACATCCGGCTCTTCCCAAACCGCCGAACATCCGGCCCCTAGCCCGGACATCTGGACCCCGCCTATCCAGAGAGCGTCAAGGCCAGCCCCGACCGCCCGGACATCCGGCACATTGTGAACGCCCGGACATCCGGCCTCCCCTGTCTGCGCACAGTGTTAGGGCCCGAGGCCCATGTACTCCTTCTCCTACATAGACTATAGATACTCCTCCTCCTCCCTCTTTCTAGGGTTAGCGTTGTGATAGCTCAAATGTGAGATAGAGCCTCACTTATCCATCCGGATCTACTCCATCGCGAGGGACCGACACCTCTTCGGAGAAGATCCACTTGGATTCAAGACCCCTAACGGGAAGACCTCAAGACCTCCTCACGGAGAAGAACCAGTTACCCTATGTATCGTCTCTTGTTGGATTTGGACCGTCTGATCTCTATGTGTACTCGGATCTAGCATATGTGTGACCTAATCTTGTTGGTTTGAGCGATTCTCTCATGTTCTCCCTCGTGGTTCCCCTTGTGTTCTTCGTGTTCATAGTTGGGATCCTCTCCTTTCGTGAAAGATCGGACGTATAGGGTTCCACCCTACATCATCTTGGTATCATGAGCCACGTTGATCACGATTTCGGAGCCCCCCTCTTTGTTTTCTAGCCTAGTTTTGTTGATTGTGTCCCAAATTCGAAAATTTCCCACAAAAATAGCCCCCCAATTTTTTTTGTGATTTGTTGGTGTGATGAAGTTTTGTTGGATTTGATCCACGGATTTCGTGTGTTGCAGGTAGATCTAGCTTTCCCCCATCTTTTCCCCAATTTCCATCCACAAAATCCCCGGAATTTTGCCCCTAATTTGCCTCTTCCACGTGGAGTTCTTCGAGTTCGTCCATGGATCCAGCGCCCGGACATCCGGCCCGACCGCCGGACATCCGGCCATCCCGGACATCCGGCCATCCCGGACATCCGGCCATCCCGGACATCCGGCCATCAAGCCCGGACATCCGGCCCCTGACATCATCTGTTCCATCCACCACCCCGTTTCCCGCCTAAATCTCGCCAAATTTTGCTCCGGTGCCCACGTACACTTCCACATACCACCATCACTTCCGCATAGCACCACCGCTTTCCGCAAACACCACCATCGCTTACCGACTACCAATTCCGACAATTTTGACACGTTTTGCTTTGAGAATTTGAGTTGCGGTTCCCATGTCCTATTGTGTTTCGGCTATTTAGGTATGGTTCGACATCAACATCACCGCCGCTCATCTTCGCAACGGACTCCTCATCAACACTGTCAACCGCTCTTGCTTACTTACAACCAACATCAATGGTAACCTCATCTTGGTATCGTGATATCATCATACATTCTTGCCATTGCATTGATAACCACCATAGCCCAATTTTGCGTATCTTACCTATCGAGACTAGCCTTTGAGTATTGCCGGCAATGTCACTTGTGCACATTAGTGGTCATACTTTACATTGCATACTTGCCATATCATCTTGGTACATATCTTGGTATCATCTTTTGTGTCACAAAGTTGTCATCGCATACACAATTGCTACTGTGGTTTGTGAAGTTTTGCATGAGAAAAGAGCTTAAGAGACAAAGAGCCAAACAAAGCTTTTAAGCAAAAGGGAAAGATAAGCAAAGAGCTTATAAGCATGTGACGCCCGGATAATTAAGCTACAGTAACCCTCTACTAATGATGCCACGTCCCCTCGGTTACTGTTGTTAATCTCGCGTTAGATCAAAACCGATTCGAAATTCGAATTCAAAGTAAAGGCAAACAACAAAAGTTTGGAAACATTAAGACTAAAATGTTCAGTTTGTAACAAAGAATCCATACTAAATATTGGTGAAGAAACCACGCTTCTGTAAAGTATTCAAATGCATTAAAACAAATAAAACAACAGCTAAACCTATTATAAATGCCATTTTTAAAATTTATAAAAATGCGAATTGAATATTTTAAATACTAAAATATATTGTGGCAGTGGGCTAATTTGCAAACTCAATTTAGGTATTGGTCTTATAATTTTACAAAACTGAATGCTATTAGTACTAAAAAGAAAACATAAATGCAAAATTAAAACAAACACCAAAAAAATAACTAAAAGGAGAACCCCCCCCCCTCCACACTGGGCCACGGCCCAGCTGGCCTCTGGGCTAACCAGACCGGCCCAGCTAGCACCCTCACCTCCCCAGCTTAACCCCACTCCCCCCGTGACCTAACCTACCCACACCCCACTCGCCCCTCATCTCCCATGCGCGCCGCCACCCATAGGAGGGAGACCTCCCGCACGCCCCCACCATCTGGCGCCCGAGCTCTTCCTTGCCCTTTGCCGCCACCTCGAGCCGCTCCGGTCGCGCCGCCGGCAAGCCCTAATCACCGCCTCTGCCCCACTGTCCTCGCGACACCGCCACGCTGGAGCTCCTGCCATGGCCGCCGTCGCCTGGTTCTTCGCGTCCATATCGCACCAAGCCACTCGTCGCCGGAGAGGGATGGATCCCGGAGGCCCCGTCGCGGATCTGGCCTCCCTCGCGTTGCTCCCCTCACCGGAGTCCCCTCGTCGACCGGCACCCCCCTCCTCCGACACCGTCGGACGGCGCCGCTAACCTCGTCGTCGATCCGCTCGGCCCCGACCTCCTCTGGCTCCATCGAGCACTCTGTCGCTCCCGCTGTGAGCCTCCGGCCATCCACGGCCTTTTCCCCCTCTTCCCCGTGCCCTCCAGCGCCGTTTGCCGCTAGCTCCGCTGTAGTCGCCGCCTCGCCCCAGAGTTGTTTCAGCCGCTCCTAGCTCCAGATGAAGGCACGTCTTGACGCGGCGCCTCGCGCTTATCCGTTTGGCACCCGGGGCTGCCCCTTTTGGTTGCCGGAGCCGCCGACACCGTGCGCGCTGCCGTTCTCTGAACTCACCAACGGGCACGCACGCGCGCACGCACGTTCTAACAGTGGGTTGACCCACTGACGTGTGGGCCTGCCCGGTTTAACGATCCCCTAACCACCTAATTAGAACCTAATAAAACCATTTATTTGAATAACTGAAAATGACATGTGGACCCATTTTATTTAAAAGCATGTTCAAAAGTGTTGAAGTCAATGACATGTGCCCCCCCATCTAATCTGTTAAATTAATTAAGCTTTTAAACACTATGGTACAGACTGCTGGGCCTCACAGCTAATAACACTAATTAACATAACATAAATTTGTTAATTGAAATGTCTCACTGACACATGGGTCCCACTGGTCTTTTGATCAGTAAAACTGCTGACTGGGCAGTCCCAGTGAGTGACAGCCTGACAGGTGGGACCCAAGAGCCCCCTTGACCAGTCAATGTTGACCCAGTCAACTGCTGACTGGGCAGTTGACTGGGCCCACATGTCAGTCTCATGCGCACCACTTCTGGGTACACTTATGTGTACCCATAGCAATTTCTCTTTTATTTTCGAATTAAAATAAATCCCGGAAATTCAGAAAATCATTTAAACTTAGAAAAATCATATAAAATAATCTGTAACTCGCATGAAAATACTTTGTGCATGAAAGTTGCTCAGAACGACGAGACGAATCCGGATACGCAGCCCGTTTGTCCGCCACACATCCATAGCATAGCAAACACGCAACTTTTCCCCTCCGGTTCATCTATCCGAAAACCCTGAACACCGGGAATACTTTCCCAGATGTTTTCCCCTTTCGCCAGTATCACCTATCCCTGCGTTAGATCACACTGGCACCGCGTTTGTCATGTCTTGCTTTGTGTTGCATTTGATTGCTCTATTATTTATTGTGCTCCCTCTCCGTTACTTCTTTTTGGTAGACTCCGAGACCGTTGCCGATGTTCGTGTGTTCGACTACATCGAAGATGGCCCCTCCTTGCCAGAGCAACCAGGCAAGCCCCCCCCCCCTTGATCACTAGATATCGCCTATTCCTTCTCTATACTGCTTGCATTAGAGTAGCGTAGCATGTTACTGCTTTCGGTTAATCCTATTCTGCTGCATAGCCTATCATTGTTGCTACCGTTGTTACCCTTACCTGCTAGTGTTCCATCAGTGGCCCTACACTCTTGTCCGTCTGCCATGCTATACTACTGGGCCGTGATCACTTCGGGAGGTGATCATGGGCATATGCTATATACTTTATACCGTTACATTACTTATGATACTGTTCGGAGATGGGGGCTGAAGGGGCAGGTGGCTCCATCCGGGTAGAGGTGGGCCTGGGTTCCCGACGGCCCCCGACTATTACTTTGTGGCAGAGCGACAGGGCAGGTTGAGACCACCTAGGTGAGAGGTGGGCCTGGCCCTGGTCGGCGTTCGCGGTTACTTCATAATAACACGCTTAACGAGATCTTGGTATTTGATCTGAGTCTGGCCACTGGCCTATACGCACTAACCAACTACACGGGAACAGTTATGGGCACTCGACGTCGTGGTATCAGCCAAAGCCTTCGTGACGTCAGCGACTGAGCGGCGCGCGCCGGATTGGACTGGAACGCCTGCTAGGCTAGGTCTGCTTCCGGCCGCCCACGCAACATGCAGGTGTGCAATGGGCGATGGGCCCAGACCCCTGCGCCATAGGATTTAGATTGGCGTGCTGACCTCTCTGTTGTGCCTAGGTGGGGCTGCGACGTGTTGATCTTCCGAGGCCGGGCATGACCCAGGAAAGTGTGTCCGGCCAAATGGGATCGAGCGTGTTGGGTTATGTGGTGCACCCCTGCAGGGAAGTTTATTTATTCGAATAGTCGTGATCTTCGGTAACAGGACGACTTGGAGTTGTACCTTGACCCTATGACAGCTAGAACCGGATACTTAATAAATGACACCCTTCCAAGTGCCAGATATAACCCGGTGATCGCTCTCTAACAAGGCGACGAGGAGGGAATCGCCGGGTAGGTTTATGCTATGCGATGCTACTTGGTGAACTTACCATCTACTCTCTTCTACATGCTACAAGATGGAGGTGGCCTGAAGCGTAGTCTTCGACAGGATTAGCTATCCCCCTCTTATTCTGGCATTCTGCAGTTCAGTCTACCGGTATGGCCCTTTACACATATACCCATGCATATGTAGTGTATCTCCTTGCTTGCGACGACTCCTACTACACTGGAGGTGCCTACTACTACGTGCAGGCCGCTGACGACGACCAGGAGTAGTTTAGGAGGATCCCAGGCAGGACGCCTGCGCCTCTTTCGATCTGTATCCCAGTTTGTGCTAGCCTTCTTAAGGCAAACTTGTTTAAACTTATGTCTGTACTCAGATATTGTTGCTTCCGCTGACTCGTCTATGATCGAGCACTTGTATTCGAGCCTTCGAGGCCCCTGGCTTGTATTATGATGCTTGTATGACTTATTTATGTTTGTAGAGTTGTGTTGTGATATCTTCCCGTGAGTCCCTGATCTTGATCGTACACGTTTGCGTGCATGATTAGTGTACGATTGAATCAGGGGCGTCACAAAGCAAGAACCATAGCATCATACTACATTAAGATTGTCATACTCGATCATCTTGGATCATATCATCGGAATACCATACATATAGCATACTTGGGATAGAAGTCGTTGCATTTTTGCTTAGTAGGTTGTGCACAAGTTTTCGTATCCGCCTATTGTGCAATCATGCTAGCGTCTTTCTAGTGTTGTGCAACAAGAGCATTTTCGTGGATTCCACATTTTGGCCCATTCCTTGGTTGCACGACCCCACTTATCTATTTGCGTGTGTGTTTCTGTGTACCATATCTTGCTATTGGTCTACTTGTTGCATTTGCAAATTTGTGAATCTTTTCCAAAATTATTGAGGCTCACTAATAATTGCATCAAATTTTGTGCCACCATCCTAACCAAGCTCCACTATAAGCTTTTACTTGTGTAGGTGTGAGAACCCGACAAGAATTGGTACTAATTGTGATATTTCCTTGTTACACATTTGAGTGATCATTGATCCATCTTCAACATCGGTCAAGGTACATTTGGTATAAGTTCTTCTCTTTCCCCCACTCACATATTTGGTTGGAATGATGGATGGGCCAAGTACTTCTACCAACCCACTCTTCATTGAGCAAGACGACGACATGTCCTCCTACGTGACAAAGAGAGATAGAGGCGTAGGTGTCCCGATGTTTCGATGAGACGGTGACTATCGTTTTCTGTGGGAGTCGACCTTGACGATCCGACTACAAACATGCGAGACGTCGCACCTTAGCAATCGCTAAACCAACTTTCGAGGGGTTATTGACCACGCCGTAGCACAATCAACCTGACCACGAGGGTCTGTTTCCTGCGAGCAAACGAAGAACAAGAAAGTAACTGAGATTGCAATCTGGATATTGCGATTATAAGAGGAAAGCTTTACTAATGAAGGTGGGGTTCTGTGACGCCTTTGTCTGGTCGTTGAACACAAACGAAGTACGCGAAGTTGCAGCTATGGCGAAATTTTGTCTAAACAAAACCCAAAGTCTAAACGACGCCCTAAGGGCTGTGTATATGGAGGAAGAGGGGGGAATTTCATGGCCCTTGAGGGAGGGGTCCGAAACCAACCCTAAATCTTGTTTCCCCATACATAGGGACTCTAAAAACAGCCTATACTTAAGTATTTCGAAATTACATGGGCCTGGCCCAATAATAAGGTGACGCAGCACCTAGAATAGCCTTTGGACGAAATTTACGAAGTGGCATCTTGTATATTTCGTCCAAGGCTTCATCTCCTTATTGTGGCTTCAAAGTCCTGAAATCATCACTTGTAACTCCGTTCTTGTTCCCCTTGCGCATGCCATCATCACCAGGCTTGGTCTTGCTCCAGTGTTCATCCCTCTTCTCCATGCCAGGCCCATCATTTGTAAGCAAAACAAATGTATCCAATTTAGGCAGCATCATATTCTCATGAACATTAGAATCATTACCAAGAAACGAAAGTACCTGATAATTTAATTGGCGTGCGCGAGCTCTAGTAATTGGTCCAGTATATGTAGCAGTAGGGGCTGTGGGTGTAACAATGTTATTGATGTCCTCATCATCCTCCCCTTCTTGAAATGAAGTCGTCCTCGACGGAAGCTCATCTTCCTCACCCAAATAAGGCTTCAAATCTGCAATGTTAAAAGTGGGACTAACCCCAAAATCTGCAGGCAGCTCCAGTTTATATGCATTATGATTTATTTTCTCTAACACCTTAAAAGGACCATCAACACGTGGCATTAACTTTGATTTGCGCAAATTAGTAAACCTATCCTTACGCAAATGTAACCAAACAAGATCTCCAGGTGCAAAGACAACATGTTTTCTACCCTTATCTCCAACAAGTTTATATTTAGCATTCATACGCTCAATGTTTTCCTTAGTTAACTCATGCATTTTAAGATCAAATCAGCACATTGTTTAGCATCAAAATTAACCTTCTCCAGAGATGGGAGAGGCAACAAATCAATAGTTACACGAGGTAGGAAACCATACACAACTTCAAAAGGGCACATCTTAGTAGTAGAATGCAACGAACGATTATAAGCAAATTCAATATGAGGCAAGCATTCTTCCCACATTTTCTTATTATTCTTCAAAACAGCCCTAAGCATAGTAGACAATGTTCTATTGACTACTTCAGTTTGACCATCTATTTGGGGATGACAAGTAGTACTAAAAAGCAGTTTAGTCCCCAACTTAGCCCATAAACATCTCCAAAAGTGGCTAAGAAATTTAGTATCACAATCTGAAACAATAGTATTTGGCACACCATGCAAGCGAATAATTTCACGAAAGAACAAATCAGCAACATTAAGAGCATCATCGCTTTTATGACATGGTATAAAGTGTGCCATTTTCGAGAACCTATCCACGACAACAAATATGCTATCCCTCCCCTTCTTTGTTCGAGGTAAACCTAAAACAAAGTTCATAGATATATCCTCCCAAGGAACACTAGGTACTGGCAAAGGCATATATAAACCATGAGGATTGAGTCATGACTTAGCTTTTTGACATGTAGTGCAGCGAGCAACAATACGCTCAACATCCCGTCTCATCTTTGGCCAAAAGAAATGTGTAGCAAGTATATCCTCCGTCTTCTTCACGCCAAAGTGTCCCATTAGTCCTCCTCCATGCGCCTCCTACAACAACAAAAGACGAACGGAGCTAGCTGGAATGCATAGCTTGTTAGCACGAAACAAAAATCCATCGTTAACGACGAACTCGTTCCATGTTCTATCTTATTTAGAATTATGCAATACATCTTTAAATTCAGCATCATGCACATATTTATCTTTGATGGTCTCCAAACCAAATATTTTAAAGTCAAGTTGTGAAAGCATAGTATAGCGACGAAACAATGCATCAGCAATAACATTTTATTTACCCTTCTTGTGTTTAATGACATAAGGGAAAGTCCTAATGAATTCAACCCATTTAGCATGTCTACGGTTCAGTTTTGCTTGACTTTTAATGTGTTTCAAAGATTCATGATCAGAATGTATAACAAATTCTTTGGGCCATAAATAATGTTGCCATGTTTATAAGGTCCGAACAGAGCATATAATTCTTTATCATAAGTAGAATAGTTCAAACTAGGCCCACTCAATTTTTCAGAAAAGTATGCAACAGGTTTGCCATCTTGTAATAACACACCTCCTAATCCAATTCCACTAGCATCACATTCAAGCTCAAAAGTCTTATTAAAATCAGGAAGTTGGAATAAAGGAGCATGTGTCAACTTATCTTTCAATACCGTGAAGGCTTCTTCCTGTGCGGTACCCCAAACAAAAGGCACATCCTTCTTTGTAAGCTCATTGAGAGGTGCAGCAATGGTGCTAAAATCTCTCACAAAACGCCTATAGAAACCAGCGAGTCCAAGTAAACTCCTCACTTGTGTGACCGTTTTGGGCTGCGGCCAACTCTCAATAGCTTCAATCTTGGCTTTATCAACTTCAATTCCCTGTGGAGTAACAACATAGCCAAGAAAAGCTACTCGGTCGGTGCAAAAGGTGCACTTCCCAAGGTTACCAAACAAACGTGCATCACGTAGAGCAATAAAAATAGCACGTAAATGTTCCAAATGTTCTTCCAAAGATTTGCTATAAATCAGTGTATCATCAAAATAGACTACCACAAATCATCCAATGAAAGCACGTAAAACTTTGTTCATTAGTCTCATGAAAGTACTAGGTGCATTAGTTAACCCAAAAGGCATGACTAACCACTCATATAAACCAAACTTAGTTTTAAATGTTGTTTTCCATTCATTCCCAAATTCATACGAATTTGATGGTATCCACTACGCAAATCAACTTTGGAGAATATTGTAGAGCCACTCAATTCATCAAGCATATCATCTAGCCTAGGAATAGGATGACGATAACGAATAGTAATATTATTAATGCCTCTACAATCAACACACATACGCGATGTGCCATCCTTTTTAGGCACTAGTATGATAGGAACAGCACAAGGACTAAGAGATTCGCGTATATAACCTTTGTCGAGCAGCTCCTGTACTTGACGCATAATCTCCTTCGTCTCCTCTGGATTGGTACGGTATGGTGCACGGTTGGGTAGCGATGCACCGGGAATTAAGTCAATTTTATGCTCAATCCCTCGTATAGGTGGTAATCCCGGTGGCACGTCTTGTGGGAAGACATCAGCGAACTCCTGCAAAATGTTAGTGACAGCAGGGGGCAAAGAGGAAGGCACGTCCTTGAATGAAAATAATGCCTCTTTGCACACAAAAGCATAGCAAACAGATTTGCTAAAATCTAGCTCATCAATATCAGATTTGGTGGCAAGTAAACATGCACTTTTCAATTTAATTTCAGAAGCAACACTAGATGGTTTATTATTAGGCCTCATTTGTTGCTCAAATTCTTTTGCCACAATCTGATTTTCACTCTTATCTTTCTCCTGTTTTGCTTTATTAGCTCTATTAATATCATCTTTCAAAATGGAATCAGGAGTCATAGGAAGCAAAGTAATATTTTTATCCTTATGAACAAGAGTATACTGATTGTTTCTACCATGGTGTACAGAATTTTTATCAAATTGCCATGGTCTACCAAGTAATAAGGAACATGCTTGCATGGGTACCACATCACAATCAACATAATCAGCATATGTAGAGATACTAAAATGCACACGAACAGTACGTGTTACCTTAACCTTGCCGCTATTGTTGAACCATTGGATGTAGTAGGATGTGGATGTGGTCTTGTGGTGAGAGATAGCTTCTCCACCATCTCCATGCTAGCCAAGTTGTTGCAGCTCCCTCCATCTATGATGACGTGAATAGAATGTTCCTTCACAACTCCCTTTGTATGGAACAAATTATGCATCTGATTTTGCTCAGCTTGTGTAACGTGCACACTCAAAACACGTTGAGCAACCAAACATTCATACCTGTCAGCATCTTCAGGAGCCATGTATTGCGTCTCATGATCAGAATCATCTCCACCGTGTTCTTCACGTGTAATAAGAGCCAAAGTCTCCTCATCATAGTCACTAGCGGACTCATACCCACCATCCTCAGTAGCAATCATCACACGCTGAGATTTGCATTCTCGCACATAATGACCTCTTCCCTTACAACGACGACAGATAATATCACTTGTGTGCCCTATTGATGCCATGGAAGAAGAAGAGCTCTGTGCAGGCCCGACAGGTGTGCTCTTGGTAGATAGTGGTGGTTGTGCCTGCTTTCTTGTATCACGGTTGGAGGTGGCACCTGATGGAGGTCATGGTGCAGTGGAAGTAGAGGATGCACGTGGCGTCGATGACAAAGGTCGGCCTGCAGAAAAGTTAACTCGCGCCAATGCTTGTCGGTCCTGCACTTCACATTCAGCTTTACAAGCAAGATGGAATAAATGAGTGATATTATTATACTCCTTATACTCTAGATTGGTCAGAATCTCTCTATTTAATCCACCCATAAAACATGCAAGCACAGCTTCATTATCCTCAACAATACCACATCTAATCATGCCAGTTTGTAATTCCTGATAATATTCCTCTACAGAATTTTTTCCTTGTCTTAAACACTGCAATTTTTGAAGTAATTCACGTTGATAATATGGTGGAACCCAACGAGTACACATAGCAGTTTTCAAAGCAGCCCAAGTAGTTGGAATATTATTCGGATATAATTTACGATGTTCAGACCACCACACACAAGCAAAACTAGTGAAAGCACAAAGTGCAGCAGCAACACGTCTCTCCTCGGGATATTCTAAACATGTAAAACGTTGTTCGGTTTCTAACTCCCAAGTAAGATATATATCAGGAACATATCTACCCTAAAATGGTGGAATATTCAATTTCAGTTTAGGAAGATGGTCATGATCTCGTACCTGAGGGAGAGCCCTACCATTGTGATTATTTGCATGTGGACGACCTGGTGGTGGTGGTGCTGGTGGTTGCACGTAGTTCTGATTTTGATCAACCTCATCCTCGTAATCTCCCACATAATCATCCTCCGCATCAGCAGCAGGAGCCACAGAAGTATTAATAGCAGCACCAACAGTTTGGCCAGGCTAAAGAAGGACACGGCTCGCTCGGCGGAGGGCTGTTTCGCGACGTGGAGGTAGTCGTTGTTGTTGTTGCAGAGGTGTGGCAGGTGCAGCCGGTGGTGGTAGACGTGCAAGCAGTTCATTAAATCTGTTATCGAGCTTTGTTTCGAACGTCTTCTCAAGGCCAGTGATCTTCTCCATGGCCTCTTCAAAATTGTTCAGCACATCTTGCACCTGTTCAGCCATCATTTGCTGAAACTTATCATGAAGCTCCTTGTTCGTTAAGTTCTCCCAGTCAATCTCATCGGCTTGTGATCCTGGCATGGTTAGAAGGAATAGAAACACACAAGAATATGATCCTACAGACTACTAACAAGTGGTGGTGGTGGTGGGTGTCACAAATCCGTCAAGCAAATCCCAAATTCTTACCAGTTCTTACCCAGCAGCAGGCGGTGATCGGCACTGATGTAGTCAAAACTCTCAAAGCTTGGATAGAGCGATTACCAGGGAGAGTCAAACGCATGATGTAGATGTATGTGGAGCTGGGAAGGCTTATAATATGGTAGCAAAAAGGGTCAGCAATAATCAATTCAGAGATGCAAAGTTGAATAAACGCTCAACGACGGTACTGTGCTGGTCCTAGGCTAGACCGTGCTAGAGACGCGAGCCTAGAACACTAACAAAATCATGGCGCTGCACGTAAACAAGGAAAAAGCACACTCTGGAAAAAAATTCGCTCTGTTTTTTTGGCGCTCTTTTTTTTTTGCTCGCTTTTTTTGCGAAAAATCACTATAATGGCGAGTGTCTCAAAACTCTTCCCAGGTCAAAATGACAGGATGGGCACGAAATTTTGTGACTATTTTTTTCGGAAATCAGGGCAGCGACGACGAAAAAGTGCGACAAAAAATCACCATGATGGCACGTGGCTCAAAAGACTCAGAAAAGCCTAAAAATAGGATAGGGAAAAAATATTTTCGGTCGCCGAAATTTTGGCCTAAAAACTGCCCGGGGGTCTCCAGACTCCTTTTTTTTCGAGACCTACTTAGGCAACGAAACACAAAATGAAAACTAGATGGATCTCGAAAACAAACCTAATATGAAAAGAACTCGGATTGGTGGTGGACAGGCGGATGTATATATGGACTCGGATTGGTGCTGGACAGGCGGATGTATATGTGGACTCGGATTGGTGGTGGACAGGCGGATGTATATGTGGACTCGGATTGGTGGTGGACAGGCAGATGTATATGTGGACTCGGATTGGTGGTGGACAGGCGGATGTATATGGCAGCGGTAAGGAATATGTTGGTGGTGGTGGTATATGGTAGGAACGATGACGATGGTGCGGTGGTGGCGTGACAACTTGTGAATAGAACTCGAAACTCTAAGGGAAACCAGACGCTAAGACCAGCAACTTGACACGACGATGCAACCACAAATTCAACAAAGCAAAATACTGAGAAGACTATGCAAAGGCTCAGACTGGTTCGGATATGATGAACTAACCCTAATTTTTTTGTGGCTTTTTCGTGGACTTGGTATGAAGAACAGACTCGATCTAAACTACGAAAAACTGTAAAATCTCACCGAGCAACCTGAAAATCTGATACCACTTGATAGAGGCGTAGGTGTCCCGATGTTTCGATGAGATGGTGACTATCGTTTTCTGTGGGAGTCGACCTTGACGATCCGACTACGAACATGCAAGACGTCGCGCCTTAGCAATCGCTAAACCAACTTTCGAGGGGTTATTGACCACGCCGGAGCACAATCAACCTGACCACGAGGGTTTGTTTCCTGCGGGCAAACGAAGAACAAGCAAGTAACTGATATTGCAATCTGGATATTGCGATTATAAGAGGAAAGATTTATTAATGAAGGTGGGGTTCTGTGACGCCTTTGTCTGGTCGTTGAACACAAACGAAGTACGCGAAGTTGCAGCTATGGCGAACTTTTAGTCTAAACAAAACCCAAAGTCTAAATGATGCCCTAAGGGCTGTATATATGGAGGAAGAGGGGGGAATTTCGTGGGCCTTGAGGGAGGGGTCGAAACCAACCCTAACTCTTGTTTCCCCACACATACGGACTCTAAAAATAGCCTATACTTAAGTATTTCGAAATTACATGGGCCTGGCCCAATAATAAGGTGACGTAGCACCTAGAATAGCCTCTGGACAAAATTTATGAAGTGGCATCTTGTATATTTCGTCCAAGGCTTCATGCACTCCTTATGGTGGCTTCAAAGTCCTGAAATCATCACATGTAACTCCGTTCTTGTTCCCCTTGCGCATGCCATCATCTCCAGGCTTGGTCTTGCTCCAGTGTTCATCCCTCTTCTCCATGCCAGGCCCTTCATTTGTAAGCAAAACAAATGTATCCAATTTAGGCAGCATCATATTCTCATGAACATTAGAATCATTACCAAGAAACGAAAGTACCTGATAATTTAATTGGCGTGCGCGATCTCTAGTAATTGGTCCAGTATATGTAGCAGTAGGGGCTGTGGGTGTAACAATGTTATTGATCTCCTCATCAAAGAGCCACCTCTTTGGTGCACAATGAGCTTTGCATCAAGAGCAACAAGCAATGAGTGACCGCATCGACCATCTCGCCGCCGACTTGCGGCTCTCCGAGCAACATACATGAGACTACTTCGACAACAAGCTTGACGAACACAAACAAGAGAATGACGCAACAATGGACGAGGTTCGTGCCTTGTTGCTCAACCGCTCTTCTACCACTTCGTCCTACTCAAGACGGAGCCGCTCGACTCGACACTCCTACAACACTATCTCCGGCTCAAGTACCCCGACATCGAACACTCTTCGTCGTGCCGTGCGTCAAGATCATCAAGCAAACCGCAATCCTCTACACAACAACGACTCTCAAGAGGAAGCTCGCGCGCAAGAACATCGACACCGTCAAAACCAAGATACCTTCACGCAAGCACAAGAACGACAACGTCAACGACAACAAGAAGAGGAAGAGCATGCATGACAACACCAAGATGCACAAGATGCCGAGGCACAACGCCAAGAACAACAACTACGTGAAGCTCAAGCACTTGAGGCGCAACATGCCCTCCGACATTCAAGTCGAGCCGTAGCCACGCACAACCGCCAAGCCCGTGAGAAACAAGAAGCACTTCGCGATAAACTTCAAGAACGAATATATCAAGCTCGCGTGAATCGTCAAGCTCAACAAGCTCCTCCACAAGCTCGACAAGAACATCAAGTTCAACACGAGCAAGAAGATAATGGAAATCCTCAAAGACAAGAGCAAGTTGAGGGAGACAATCCTCCTCTTCAAGGACGTCATCATCCCCGACCCCAACACAATTAAGAGCAATGTTATGGCAAGCTAAAGTTCACCATGCCCAAGTTCTCCGGAAGCAATGATCCCGAAGAGTACCTTTCAAGGGCATTGAAGGTTGACAAAATCTTCCGTTTGTAGAACTATGAGGAAGAGAAGAAGATCGCGATGGCATCCCTTGAGTTCTAAGACTACGTCCTCATTTGGTGGGAATAAGTCATTGAGCACCGAGCGGCAAGAGGTGAACCACCCATCACAACTTGGGCGCAAATGAAGGATGTATATGTGGACCTACTCAACTTTTTTTTCGAGACCTACTCGGGAAAGGAAACACAAAACGAAAACTAGATGGATCTCGGAAACAAACCTAATATGAAAAGAAATTGGATTGGTGGTGGACATGCAGATGTATATATGGACTCGGATTGGTGGTGGACAGGCGGATGTATATGTGGACTCGGATTGGTGGTGGACAGGCAGATGTATATGTGGACTCGGATTGGTGGTGGACAGGCGGATGTATATGGCAGCGGTAAGGAATATGTTGGTGGTGGTGGTATATGGTAGGAACGATGACGATGGTGCGGCGGCGGCGTGACAACTTGTGAACAGAACTCGAAACTCTAAGGGAAACCAGACGCTAAGACCAGCAACTTGGCACGACGATGCAACCACAAATTCAACAAAGCAAAATACTGAAAAAGACTATGCAAGGGCTCAAACTGGTTCGGATATGATGAACTAACCCTAATTTTTTTTGGCTTTTTCGTGGACTGTTGGTATGAAGAACAGACTCGACCTAAACTACGAAAAACTGTAAAATCTCACCGAGCAACCTGAAAATCTGATACCACTTGATAGAGGCGTAGGTGTCCCGATGTTTCGATGAGATGGTGACTATCGTTTTCTGTGGGAGTCGACCTTGACGATCCGACTACGAACATGCGAGACGTCGCGCCTTAGCAATCGCTAAACCAACTTTCGAGGGGTTATTGACCACGCCGGAGCACAATCAACCTGACCACGAGGGTTTGTTACCTGCGAGCAAACGAAGAACAAGCAAGTAACTGAGATTGCAATCTGGATATTGCGATTATAAGAGGAAAGCTTTATTAATGAAGGTGGGGTTCTGTGACGCCTTTGTCTGGTCGTTGAACACAAACGAAGTACGCGAAGTTGCAGCTATGGCGAACTTTTAGTCTAAACAAAACCCAAAGTCTAAACGATGCCCTAAGGGCTGTATATATGGAGGAAGAGGGGAAATTTCGTGGGCCTTGAGGGAGGGGTCCGAAACCAACCCTAACTCTTGTTTCCCCACACATACGGATTCTAAAAACAGCCTATACTTAAGTATTTCAAAATTACATGGGCCTGGCCCAATAATAAGGTGACGCAGCACCAAGAGTAGCCTCTGGACGAAATTTATGAAGTGGCATCTTGTATATTTCGTCCAAGGCTTCATGCACTCCTTATGGTGGCTTCAAAGTCCTGAAATCATCACTTGTAACTCCGTTCTTGTTCCCCTTGCACATGCCATAATCTCTAGGCTTGGTCTTGCTCCAGTGTTCATCCCTCTTCTCCATGCCAGGCCCTTCATTTGTAAGCAAAACAAATGTATCCAATTTAGGCAGCATCATATTCTCATGAACATTAGAATCATTACCAAGAAACGAAAGTACCTGATAATTTAATTGGCATGCGCGAGCTCTAGTAATTGGTCCAGTATATGTAGCAGTAGGGGCTGTGGGTGTAACAATGTTATTGATGTCCTCATCAAAGAGCCACCTCTTTGGTGCACAACGAGCTTTGCATCAAGAGCCACAATCAATGTGTGACCGCATCGACCATCTCGCCACCGACTTGCGGCTCTCCGAGCAACATACATGAGACTACTTCGACAACAAGCTTGACGAACACAAACAAGAGAATGACGCAACAATGGACGAGATTCGTGCCTTGTTGGTCAACTGCTCTTCTACCACTTCGTCCTACTCAAGACGGAGCCGCTCGAGTCGACACTCCTATGACACTATCTCCGGCTCAAGTACCCCGACATCGAACACTCTTCGTCGTGCCGTGCGTCAAGATCGTCAAGCAAACCGCAATCCTCTACACGACAACGACTCTCAAGAGAAAGCTCGCGCGCAAGAACATCGACACCGTCAAAACCAAGATACCTTCATGCAAGCACAAGAACGACAACGTCAACGACAACAAGAAGAGGAAGAGCATGCTTGACAACACCAAGATGCACAAGATGCCGAGGCACAACGCCAAGAACAACAACTACGTGAAGCTCAAGCACTTGAGGCGCAACATGCCCTCCGACATTCAAGTCGAGCCGTAGCCACGCGCAACCGCCAAGCCCGTGAGAAACAAGAAGCACTTCGCGATAAATTTCAAGAACGAATATATCAAGCTCGCGTGAATCGTCAAGCTCAACAAGCTCCTCCACAAGCTCGACAAGAACATCAAGTTCAACACGAGCAAGAAGATAATGGAAATCCTCAAAGACAAGAGCAAGTTGAGGGAGACAATCCTCCTCTTCAAGGACGTCATCATCCCCGACCCCAACACAATTAAGAGCAATGTTATGGCAAGCTAAAGTTCACCATGCCCAAGTTCTCCGGAAGCAATGATCCCGAAGAGTACCTTTCAAGGGCATTGAAGGTTGACAAAATCTTCCGTTTGTAGAACTATGAGGAAGAGAAGAAGATCGCGATGGCATCCCTTGAGTTCTAAGACTACGTCCTCATTTGGTGGGAATAAGTCATTGAGCACCGAGCGGCAAGAGGTGAACCACCCATCACAACTTGGGCGCAAATGAAGGATGTATATGTGGACCTACTCAACTTTTTTTTCGAGACCTACTCGGGAAAGGAAACACAAAACGAAAACTAGATGGATCTCGGAAACAAACCTAATATGAAAAGAAATTGGATTGGTGGTGGACATGCAGATGTATATATGGACTCGGATTGGTGGTGGACAGGCGGATGTATATGTGGACTCGGATTGGTGGTGGACAGGCAGATGTATATGTGGACTCGGATTGGTGGTGGACAGGCGGATGTATATGGCAGCGGTAAGGAATATGTTGGTGGTGGTGGTATATGGTAGGAACGATGACGATGGTGCGGCGGCGGCGTGACAACTTGTGAACAGAACTCGAAACTCTAAGGGAAACCAGACGCTAAGACCAGCAACTTGGCACGACGATGCAACCACAAATTCAACAAAGCAAAATACTGAAAAAGACTATGCAAGGGCTCAAACTGGTTCGGATATGATGAACTAACCCTAATTTTTTTTGGCTTTTTCGTGGACTGTTGGTATGAAGAACAGACTCGACCTAAACTACGAAAAACTGTAAAATCTCACCGAGCAACCTGAAAATCTGATACCACTTGATAGAGGCGTAGGTGTCCCGATGTTTCGATGAGATGGTGACTATCGTTTTCTGTGGGAGTCGACCTTGACGATCCGACTACGAACATGCGAGACGTCGCGCCTTAGCAATCGCTAAACCAACTTTCGAGGGGTTATTGACCACGCCGGAGCACAATCAACCTGACCACGAGGGTTTGTTACCTGCGAGCAAACGAAGAACAAGCAAGTAACTGAGATTGCAATCTGGATATTGCGATTATAAGAGGAAAGCTTTATTAATGAAGGTGGGGTTCTGTGACGCCTTTGTCTGGTCGTTGAACACAAACGAAGTACGCGAAGTTGCAGCTATGGCGAACTTTTAGTCTAAACAAAACCCAAAGTCTAAACGATGCCCTAAGGGCTGTATATATGGAGGAAGAGGGGGAAATTTCGTGGGCCTTGAGGGAGGGGTCCGAAACCAACCCTAACTCTTGTTTCCCCACACATACGGATTCTAAAAACAGCCTATACTTAAGTATTTCAAAATTACATGGGCCTGGCCCAATAATAAGGTGACGCAGCACCAAGAGTAGCCTCTGGACGAAATTTATGAAGTGGCATCTTGTATATTTCGTCCAAGGCTTCATGCACTCCTTATGGTGGCTTCAAAGTCCTGAAATCATCACTTGTAACTCCGTTCTTGTTCCCCTTGCACATGCCATAATCTCTAGGCTTGGTCTTGCTCCAGTGTTCATCCCTCTTCTCCATGCCAGGCCCTTCATTTGTAAGCAAAACAAATGTATCCAATTTAGGCAGCATCATATTCTCATGAACATTAGAATCATTACCAAGAAACGAAAGTACCTGATAATTTAATTGGCATGCGCGAGCTCTAGTAATTGGTCCAGTATATGTAGCAGTAGGGGCTGTGGGTGTAACAATGTTATTGATGTCCTCATCAAAGAGCCACCTCTTTGGTGCACAACGAGCTTTGCATCAAGAGCCACAATCAATGTGTGACCGCATCGACCATCTCGCCACCGACTTGCGGCTCTCCGAGCAACATACATGAGACTACTTCGACAACAAGCTTGACGAACACAAACAAGAGAATGACGCAACAATGGACGAGATTCGTGCCTTGTTGGTCAACTGCTCTTCTACCACTTCGTCCTACTCAAGACGGAGCCGCTCGAGTCGACACTCCTATGACACTATCTCCGGCTCAAGTACCCCGACATCGAACACTCTTCGTCGTGCCGTGCGTCAAGATCGTCAAGCAAACCGCAATCCTCTACACGACAACGACTCTCAAGAGAAAGCTCGCGCGCAAGAACATCGACACCGTCAAAACCAAGATACCTTCATGCAAGCACAAGAACGACAACGTCAACGACAACAAGAAGAGGAAGAGCATGCATGACAACACCAAGATGCACAAGATGCCGAGGCACAACGCCAAGAACAACAACTACGTGAAGCTCAAGCACTTGAGGCGCAACATGCCCTCCGACATTCAAGTCGAGCCGTAGCCACGCGCAACCGCCAAGCCCGTGAGAAACAAGAAGCACTTCGCGATAAATTTCAAGAACGAATATATCAAGCTCGCGTGAATCGTCAAGCTCAACAAGCTCCTCCACAAGCTCGACAAGAACATCAAGTTCAACACGAGCAAGAAGATAATGGAAATCCTCCAACACAAGAGCAAGTTGAGGGAGACAATCCTCCTCGGTAAGGACGTCATAATCCCTGACCCCAACACAATTAAGAGCAATGTTATGGCAAGCTAAAGTTCACCATGCCCAAGTTCTCCGGAAGCAATGATCCTGAAGAGTACCTTTCATGGGCATTGAAGGTTGACAAAATCTTCTGTTTGCACAACTATGAGGAAGAGAAGAAGATCGCGATGGCATCCCTTGAGTTCCAAGACTACGTCCTCGTTTGGTGGGAATAAGTCATTGAGCACCGAGCGGCAAGAGGTGAACCACCCATCACAACTTGGGCGCAAATGAAGGATGTCATGAGAGCACGTTTCATACCGACCTACTACAACCGCGACCTCTTCAAGAAACTCCAACTCCTCAAGCAAGGAACCAAGAGTGTTGAAGAGTACTACAAGGAAATGGAGATTTCCATGATATGAGCCAATGTCACGGAAGATGATGAGCAAACTATGGCACGTTTCTTGAATGGACTCAATCATCCTATCAAGAAGATAGACGGCTTCCAACCATACTCGAAGCTCATCGAGCTAGTGCATCAAGCTACCAAATCGGAACGTCAAGTGCAAGATGACTTCAAGTACGCCAAGTTCTCATCCAAGTCCTATGGCTTCTCCAACAACCAAGCTTCAACGACTCCAACACCTTCTACCACAAACAAGCCATCTACAAGCAACGACGACAAGTCAAGTTCCAAGAAAACTTCGACAACCTCAAGTCGTCCGCCTACTACAAGCAACTTCAAGCCGAGAGCTTCATCATCATCTACCCCAACCGATGAGACCATCAAGACAAGTTCCTTCAAATGCTTCACATCTGGGTCCGATGCCACAAGTCTTTCGAGTGTACAAACAAGCACACCATGATCCTCAACGACGATGGAACCTATGACTCCATGAGTGAATGTAACATCCCAAATTTTCAATTTGGAATGTTATACATAGATCATCATTTGCATATCATGTTTTGTTGCATTTTGACAAATCCTCGATAAATCCTAAGCAACTCAAGGACCCTCGGAGAGAGTTGGGGATTTTCTCAAATTTTCTTATTTGATTTTTCAAACGAGGATTGGGATTTTAATTATTTTTCTCTCTGAAAAATATTTCATCTTTAAATAAACGAGAGGAGAAAATATGACTTCTCCAAAACAATTGAAATACTGGAGGAAAAATGTTAAAAACATTATTGGAATTTATTGGATTTTATTTGCAATTTTTATTGCATTTAAAAATATGCATGTTTTCAAAATATTTATTTTTGATTTTAAAAATGTTCACCCTATTCTAGATTTTCTAACTAGACGGGGAAAATTTATTTCATATTTTTCTGATTTTTATTTATTTTTCTACGCAATTTTTCCCGCGGAACTTATTAAAAAAAAATACCGCGCAGCGCCGGCTGGGCCGAGCCCAACCGAGCCCGCCCGCGCTCTCCTTCTTCCCCACGACGCCGCCGGAGTCCGGCCACGCCACGGAGCCCGCCGCCGCCTCGGTGCCCCCTCCCCCAAGCCTCTAGCCCCCCCTCCATATATACCCCGCCCCCCCTCCGTTTCTCCTCACCCGAGCCACCGCCGCCGCATCCCGCTGCCGCCGCCGCCGCCTTTGCCTCGCCGCCCGCCCACCGGAGCCCCGCCCCTCGCCCGCCGGAGCCGCCGCCCCCGAGCCCCGCATTCCCCGCCGCCGACCCCGCCCGCCGGAGCCCTCGCCGGAGCGAGCCCCGTCGAGGTACTGCCCGTGTTCGCGTTGACCGGTTTTTCTGAAAAAAAAACTTTTGTTTAAAAAAAACCCTAGATCATTTTTTTTGTTTTCTTATTTCACGAGCGTTCACCGAACCGTTCGTTTTAACGAACGCGTTCGTCGGTTTTTCTTTGTTAATGAACGTCTGTTATTTAACCGTTCGTCCGTTTTTCTTTTTCGACGGATTTTCTCGTTATTTCTCAGATTCGATTTCTGATCGAAATTTCGAATCTGTTTAACTTCTCGCTCGTTTATCGGAATCAGGCGATTCAAGCGCCTAGAGTTTCGTCTCGAAATTCTCTTTCCATTTAACTTACTCAAACAAGTTTTTGCTACAGTAAAATTTGACCTAGATCCAGATTAGCAAACGAAGTTTCTTTCTTTCGCCGTTTGACTTTCGTTGCTTCTTTCGAGTTGATTCTTTTTGCAAACCGGAGTTCTTAAGTTGAACTTTCTGGTTGCCTCTTTCTTTCGAGTTTTACCTGTGCATTAGATGAGTACTGATTGTGTGCTTGTTTGTTGTGATAGAGTACCCGGAGTGTGCCGCTTGTTACTTCGACTTGTTAGGTTTTGCGGATCATCAGCAAGGCAAGTAACACTTTGATCATACCCCGTTCATACCCAGTTTTATTGCATTAGATCTATTTCCTCAAACACATTGCATGATTAGGATCTAATTAAACTGTGGGTATTGGGAAGTAGTTGAGGTAGTACCTATTACCTGTTTCATATATCAAACCCTCGGGAGTTACTTCTACGTTGCTATTCTCATTGCCATGCTATGCTCGTAGACGTGGATTGGGTTTGAGAGATATTCATGATAGATGTGAGTGTTTAATAATGGTTCAACTTAAGGTGGCAACTAAAACTCACATCTGGGTGGATTGAGACACCTGGAGAACCCAGTGTTGTCTGTATGTATAAGGACTGCCACCCAGGCTCAAAGGGATCATAAGATTGTTCATGCTAGAAACTTCCGTGTGCAGCCGCAAGCTATTATGGGCTCTAGCATAGCTGAGTAGGTTACAGGATCTCTTGAAGAGGTGGACTAGCAGATGTAGGGGAAAGTAGGTGTACCGGTCCATCCAGAGTAGAGAGTGACTGTTTCTGAAAGACTGTGTCTCGGTCATCCGTTTCTCAAACATCATGTAGTGCGAGAATCAAGCGGAGGCGATCGAGTCTTGTGGGGAAAAGTGCACAAACCTCTGCAGAGTGTACAAACTGATCATGATTAGCCGTGTCCCCGGTTATGGACAACTTGAGTATCTAGTACCTGGATTATCATTTGAATCTCATCACCGTGATACTTATAATTAATTTTGTTGGGTTAATGATGTTACTTAATTGGGATTGAGTTGGAGGTACCTTCTCAATGTTTCAACCACCATGATAGTTAAATAAAAATTTATTCCTTTGCAGTAGGATAAAATTGGCTTTTCGCAAAACTGTAACCATAGAGCTTTCCACCAGCCATATATGCATATAGTATAGCCTTATCATTGTTCATTGCTCTCTATGTGTTGCTTTGCCAGCATATTCTATGTGCTGACCCGTTTTCGGGCTGCAACGTTTCATGTTGCAGACTTTTCAGACGACGAGTAAGGTGCCTTAGGTCGTGGTCTTATACTCAGTGATGCCGCTGGAGTTGATGGACTCACTTATCTTCCAAGTCTTCCGCTGTTATCGTTATTAGATGGCCTTAAGCCATGTTTATTATACTTAATCTCTTTGGAGATATTCGATGTAATAAGTGTGTGATTGCTACTCTGTTATAAATCCTCCATTTGTACTGTGCGTGTCAGCATTACTGATCCAGGGATGACACTGGTGCACAGCAGCACAGGCCATTTGAGGTATGGTCGCTACAAAGTTGGTATCAGAGCACACGCTGACTATAGGACACGACCACTAAGCTTAAGCCCTAGAAAAACTTCTCTCTTCTCATTTCTGACCCCTCTCCACTTTCTACTCTTTTAGGAATGGCGAATGCAAGGAGCAAGTTCATGCAACCAGATGAAGACACGCCGTTTGGACGACATTTGAAGGAAGTCACCAAGTACTTGAACATAGGAATACCAAGCATCACCGGAACCTACAACGCTACATTACCTGAAGAGGAGAGCTGGAAGATTCAAGTTATCATTCCAGGAAGGACATTTGTGCCAATTACGGAACCCATGAGATTGGTTTTCGAAGCACCAACTTGGAGCTTAGGGAAGAGCATGGCCGCACACATCGCCATGGGACGCATTGGAGAAGTCTATCACCAGGAGCTTCAGGATACAATTTATCAAATTTGTGGATGTCGAGACGCGCAATGGGAGATGATTAAGACCAAGAAGGATGGATCAATTGCAGCTTTCATCCAGGAGCAGAACCAACATATTCGACGCCAGGAGAACCAGATATGCACGGATAAGGAAGAACTGAAGAAGGCATTCACGAAGATCAAGGAACTCCAAGAAGAACTCAAGACTACACGCGAAGACTATTTGGAAGAAATCAACGCACTAGTCGGGAAGATTGACGACCTGGAGAATAAGATTGGAGCATTCGTGGGAAATCCAGTGCCAAAAGCAGAAGTCGACGAATGCACTTGTCCGGATAACTACATCATCATCGACGACACCGACTCGGAACCAAGTGAAGAGGAATGGATTGATGAAGCTGGAGCAGACATCATGGAGTCTTCAACGGGTCAGAATTTTTAGTAGACTACCATATCAGTAGTAGTTTTCCCCCATTTAGTAGTATAGCTTGAGCACTTTGTAACGCTAGTTAGATCGATTGTTTTGCCTTGTTTGGATTGATTGAGTGATATTGATTGAATTTGTCTCATGAGCATATGGGTAGTGTTTTCTCTCTAGACCTCATTCTATTCTTAATTCTCATCTTTTCTAAACCTATCAGATGCCTCCGAGACGCGACACCGGATTTGTTTTCCCGCCAGAGATCACCCAGTTGATTCAGCAACAGAATGCCCTGATGCAAGTGTTAGTTCAGAACCAAGGCAACAACAACAACAACAACCCACCGCCACCACCACCTGTTGACCACTTAGCCCGTTTCTTAAGGCTAAACCCGCCGGTGTTTTCCAGTAGCACCGAGCCGATTGTTGCAGATGATTGGCTCCGCAAAGTTGGAAGGGAGTTGACCACTGCAGGATGCACAGATGCGGAAAGAGTGCGTTTTGCCGCACATCAGCTTGATGGACCCGCAGCATCATGGTGGGAGAATTATACAGCCACGCACCCTATTGACACTGTCACATGGGACCAGTTTCAGCAAGCTTTCCGTACAGCTCATGTTTCAGCAGGAGCTATGGCTATGAAGAAGCGTGAGTTTCGCAACCTACGCCAAGGAGGACGCACCGTAGGCCAGTATGTGGAAGATTTCAGTAAGTTAGCACGTTATGCACCAGATGACGTTGCTACGGATGCTGCCAAGCAGGAGAAGTTTCTGGAAGGATTGAATGATGAGCTGAGTATGCAGTTGATGGTAGCAACTTTCAACAACTACCAGGAGCTGGTAGATAGAGCTCTCATGATAGAAGGGAAGCAACAGCAGATTGAAAACCGCAAGAGGAAGTATGGACAAGGGAAGTATAATTCTGGAGCCCAGCAGAAGCCACGATTTACCCCGAAGCCGGGAGGACAGTTTCAGCATACCCATGGAGGAGGTAGTTCGCACAACCATAATGGCTCCAAGAATGGTAATGGGAATGGAGGAGGAAACGGACAGAACCGCACCAACCCATCTACCCCAACCAAGAGAGATCTAAGTCACATTACTTGTTTCAAGTGCCAGAAGACGGGACATTATGCTACTGATTGTCCCGAAGCCCAAAATGGAAATGGCAATGGAAGCTCTGGGAAGAAGCCGAACCCGTTCAACAAAGGACATGTGAACCACGTGAGCGTGGAGGAGGTTGAAGCTCAGCCTGATGCAGTAATAGGTAAGTTTTTGGTTAAGTCATTTACTGCAACTGTTCTTTTCGATACTGGTGCATCGCATTCATACATATCAAGGGGATTCGTAAACAAGTTTAAGATGTCCACCCAAGTTCTCAAAAGCCCCATGTTAGTAACCTCGCCAGGAGCAGAGTATATGGCCACCCAAGGATGTTTTAAGATACCGTTGGCCATTGGAAGGCATGTTTTCCCCTCAGACCTCATTGTTTTGGAATCGCAAGGTTTGGATGTGATTTTGGGAATGGATTGGCTATCGTTGTATGGAGGAAACATCGATTGTGCCAGCAAGACTATTTTGCTTACCACCCCGGAAGGAAAGAGGATCAAGTATGTATCCAGGCATATGCCGAAGAGGACTCAAGTGAATTCCTTATCAGGAGTTGTACAGGAGGAAGTACGAGTGGTGAAGGACTATCCGGATGTATTTCCAGAAGTGTTGCCAGGCATGCCACCAGATAGAGACATTGAGTTCTTGATTGAACTTTTGCCAGGCACAGGGCCAATATCTAAGAGACCGTACAGGATGCCCGCAAAGGATTTGGAGGAAATTAAGAAGCAGATCAAGGAGTTACTGGATAAAGGCTATATTCGCCCAAGTTCGTCACCTTGGGGATCACCAGTACTTCTAGTGGAGAAGAAAGATGGATCACTAAGGATGGTTGTTGATTACCGAGGATTGAATGAAGTGACCATCAAAAACAAGTACCCACTGCCGATGATCAATGATTTGTTTGACCGCCTGCAAGGAGCTAAAGTATTTTCCAAGATCGATCTACGATCAGGATACCATCAGTTAAAGATTCGAGAGCAGGATATACCCAAGACAGCATTTACCACCAGATATGGATTGTATGAGTATACCGTTATGTCATTTGGACTGACTAACGCACCGGCCTATTTCATGAACCTGATGAACAAAGTGTTTATGGAGTTTTTGGATAAGTTCGTCGTGGTGTTCATTGATGATATTTTAATCTTTTCCAAGGATGAAGAAGAGCATGAGGAGCATTTACGATTGGTACTTGAGAAGCTCAGAGAACATCAGTTATATGCCAAGTTCAGCAAATGTGAGTTTTGGTTGAAGGAAGTTGGATTCCTTGGACATGTTATTTCTGGAGAAGGAATAGCAGTAGACCCTGCCAAGGTTGACACAGTGACAAGTTGGGAATCACCCACGACAGTTGGAGAAATCCGGAGTTTTCTTGGACTTGCAGGATACTACCGGAGATTTATCGAGAATTTCTCAAGGATTGCTAAGCCCATGACTGAGCTATTGAAGAAGGACACCAAATTTAATTGGACTGAGGAATGTGAAGCTAGTTTCCAGGAGTTGAAGAAACGATTGGTTACCTCACCCGTGTTGATTCTGCCAGATCAACGCAAGGACTATGAAGTTTATTGCGACGCTTCTCGTCGAGGACTTGGAGCAGTGCTTATGCAGGAAGGAAGAGTTGTTTCGTATGCTTCACGACAACTTAAACCCCATGAGAAGAATTATGCTACGCATGATTTGGAATTAGCAGCCGTGGTGCATGCATTGAAGACATGGAGACATTTTCTCATCGGAAACCATTGTGAGGTGTACACGGATCACAAGAGTTTGAAGTACATTTTCACGCAGAAGGAGTTAAACCTCAGACAGAGGAGATGGTTGGAGCTCATCAAAGACTATGATATGAGATTGCATTATCACCCCGGAAAGGCTAACGTAGTAGCAGACGCGTTGAGCCGCAAGAGTCATGTCAACACCCTCATGACAGGAGAGTTACCTCAGGAGTTAGCCGAGGACCTACGTGAGCTATGTTTGGAGATAGTCCCTAGAGGCTATTTAGCGACATTGGAGATTCAGTCTACCTTGATGGAAAAGATCAGAGAAGCTCAGAAGACAGACAAGGAGATTGAAGAGATAAAGGAGAAGATGAGCAAAGGAAAAGCCAAGGGATTTCGTGAGGATGAGCACGATACCTTATGGTTCGAGGACCGCGTATATGTGCCAAATGATCCGGAGATCAGGAAGTTGATTTTGCAAGAAGCCCATGATTCACCGTACTCGATTCACCCAGGGAATACCAAGATGTATTTGGATTTGAAGAATACTTTCTGGTGGACCGGAATGAAGAAGGATATTGCGGAGTTTGTAGCAGTTTGTGATGTATGTCAGAGAGTGAAGGCAGAGCATCAGAAGCCAGCAGGATTGCTACAGCCATTGCCGATACCCGAATGGAAGTGGGATAAGATAGGCATGGATTTTATCACAGGATTACCCAGGACCCGTTCAGGCTATGACTCGATATGGGTTGTAGTCGATCGTTTGACGAAAGTGGCTCATTTCATTCCAGTGAAGACCACTTACACCAGTGCTAAGTTGGCAAAGATATACATGACCAGGATAGTATGTTTGCATGGAGTTCCGAGGACCATTGTATCAGACAGAGGAACCCAATTTACCTCGAAGTTTTGGAAGCAGTTACATGAAACATTGGGAACCAGGCTGGAATTTAGTACAGCATTTCACCCGCAGACAGATGGACAGACCGAGAGAGTCAACCAGATTTTGGAGGACATGTTGAGAGCATGTGCGCTAGATTATGGATCAAGTTGGGACGACAATTTGCCATATGCGGAGTTTTCTTATAACAACAGTTATCAAACCAGTTTGAAGATGGCCCCTTTCGAAGCTTTGTACGGAAGGAGGTGTAGAACACCGTTGTTATGGGACGAAGTTGGAGACCGTCAGTTGTTTGGACCAGATTTGATTAAGGAGTCTGAACAGAAAGTGAAGTTGATTCGCGATAGGCTCAAGGTAGCCCAGTCCAGGCAGAAGAGTTATGCTGATTCTAAACGCAAGGAGACAGTTCACGAAATCGGAGACAGAGTGTATCTTCGAGTATCACCACTTCGAGGAGTGAAGCGCTTTGGAGTTAAGGGAAAGTTAGCGCCTCGTTTTATCGGACCATACAGAGTGTTGGAACGTATGGGAGAAGTTGCCTACAAGCTGGAATTGCCCGAAGGATTGTCTGAAGTACATGATGTATTTCACGTTTCGCAGTTGAAGAAGTGCCACGCAGAGATGGCTGAGATACCGCTGAGAGATACTGTGCCACTGGAAGCGATTCAGTTGGAAAGTGATTTGACCTATGAGGAGAAGCCAGTTAAGATTCTCGAGTATGCCAGCCGAGTTACCCGCAGCAAGGTTATCAAGTTTTGCAAAGTTCAGTGGAGTCACCACACCGAAGATGAGGCCACCTGGGAGCGAGAGGAAGATCTACGGAAAAACCACTCCCACCTGTTTTCTAGCCAACCCGAATCTCGAGGGCGAGATTCATCTTAAGGGGGGTAGGTTTGTAACATCCCAAATTTTCAATTTGGAATGTTATACATAGATCATCATTTGCATATCATGTTTTGTTGCATTTTGACAAATCCTCGATAAATCCTAAGCAACTCAAGGACCCTCGGAGAGAGTTGGGGATTTTCTCAAATTTTCTTATTTGATTTTTCAAACGAGGATTGGGATTTTAATTATTTTTCTCTCCGGAAAAATATTTCATCTTTAAATAAACGAGAGGAGAAAGTATGACTTCTCCAAAACAATTGAAATACTGGAGGCAAAAATGTTAAAAACATTAATTGGAATTTATTGGATTTTATTTGCAATTTTTATTGCATTTAAAAATATGCATGTTTCCAAAATATTTATTTTTGCTTTTAAAAATGTTCACCCTATTCTAGATTTTCTAACTAGACGGGGAAAATTTATTTCATATTTTTCTGATTTTTATTTATTTTTCTACGCAATATTTTCCGCGGAACATATTTAAAAAAAAATACGCGCCGCGCCGGCTGGGCCGAGCCCAACCGAGCCCGCCCGCGCTCTCCTTCTTCCCCACGACGCCGCCGGAGTCCGGCCACGCCACGGAGCCCGCCGCCGCCTCGATGCCCCCTCCCCCAAGCCTCTACCCCCCCTCCATATATACCCCGCCCCCCTCCGTTTCTCCTCACCCGAGCCACCGCCGCCGCTCGCATCGCCAGCCGCCGCCACCGCATCCCGCCGCTGCCGCCGCCGCCTTTGCCTCGCCGCCCGCCCGCCGGAGCCCCGCCCCTCGCCCGCCGGAGCCGCCGCCCCCGAGCCCCGCATTCCCCGCCGCCGACCCCGCCCGCCGGAGCGAGCCCCGTCGAGGTACTGCCCGTGTTCGCGTTGACCGGTTTTTCTAAAAAAAAACTTTTGTTTAAAAAAAAACCCTAGATCGGTTTTTTTTCGGTTTTCTTATTTCACGAGCGTTCACCGAACCGTTCGTTTTAACGAACGCGTTCGTCGGTTTTTCTCTGTTAACGAACGTCCGTTATTTAACCGTTCGTCCGTTTTTCTTTTTCGACGGATTTTCTCGTTATTTCTCAGATTCGATTTCTGATCGAAATTTCGAATCTGTTTAACTTTTCGCTCGTTTATCGGAATCAGGTGATTCAAGCGCCTAGAGTTTCGTCTCGAAACTCTCTTTCTGTTTAACCTACTCAAACAAGTTTTTGCTACAGTAAAATTTGACCTAGATCCAGATTAGCAAACGAAGTTTCTTTCTTTCGCCGTTTGACTTTCGTTGCTTCTTTCGAGTTGATTCTTTTTGCAAACCGGAGTTCTTAAGTTGAACTTTCTGGTTGGATCTTTCTTTCGAGTTTTACCTGTGCATTAGATGAGTACTGATTGTATGCTTGTTTGTTTGCGATAGAGTACCCGGAGTGTGCCGCTTGTTACTTCGACTCGCTAGGTTTTGCGGATCATCAGCAAGGCAAGTAACACTTTGATCATACCCCGTTCATACCCAGTTTTATTGCATTAGATCTATTTCCTCAAACACATTGCATGATTAGGATCTAATTAAACTGTGGGTATTGGGAAGTAGTTGAGGTAGTACCTATTACCTGTTTCTTATCAAACCCTTGGGAGTTACTTCTACGTTGCTTTTATTATTGCCATGCTATGCTCGTAGACGTGGATTGGGTTTGAGAGATATTCATGACAGATGTGAGTGTTTAATAATGGTTCAACTTAAGGTGGCAACTAAAACTCACATCTGGGTGGATTGAGACACCTGGAGAACCCAGTGTTGTCTGTATGTATAAGGTCCGCCACCAGGCTCAAAGGGATCATAAGATTATTCATGCTAGAAACTTCCGTGTGCAGCCGCAAGCTATTATGGGCTCTAGCATAGCTGAGTAGGTTACAGGATCTCTTGAAGAGGTGGACTAGCAGATGTAGGGGAAAGTAGGTGTACCGGTCCATCCAGAGTAGAGAGTGACTGTTTCTGAAAGACTGTGTCTCGGTCATCCGTTTCTCAAACATCATGTAGTGCGAGAATCAAGCGGAGGCGATCGAGTCTTGTGGGGAAAAGTGCACAAACCTCTGCAGAGTGTACAAACTGATCATGATTAGCCGTGTCCCCGGTTATGGACAACTTGAGTATCTAGTACCTGGATTATCATTTGAATCTCATCACCGTGATACTTATAATTAATTTTGTTGGGTTAATGATGTTACTTAATTGGGATTGAGTTGGAGGTACCTTCTCAATGTTTCAACCACCATGATAGTTAAATAAAATTTATTCCTTTGCAGTAGGATAAAATTGGCTTTTCGCAAAACTGTAACCATAGAGCCTTTCCACCAGCCATATATGCATATAGTATAGCCTTATCATTGTTCATTGCTCTCTATGTGTTGCTTTGCCAGCATATTCTATGAGCTGACCCGTTTTCGGGCTGCAACGTTTCATGTTGCAGACTTTTCAGACGACGAGTAAGGTGCCTTAGGTCGTGGTCTTATACTCAGTGATGCCGCTGGAGTTGATGGACTCACTTATCTTCCAAGTCTTCCGCTGTTATCGTTATTAGATGGCCTTAAGCCATGTTTATTATACTTAATCTCTTTGGAGATATTCGATGTAATAAGTGTGTGATTGCTTCTCTGTTATAAATCCTCCATTTGTACTGTGCGTGTCAGCATTACTGATCCAGGGATGACACTGGTGCACAGCAGCACAGGCCATTTGAGGTCTGGTCGCTACAGTGAAGGAGAAATGGAAGCCCTTGAGCAAGTGGCCATGCACCGGCAAGTGAACGAGGATGAAGATGATCAAGTCTTTTGTGATGAAGATTCGAGCCCCGCTCTGGTTGTCTCCAAGGTATTGACTCTTCAACATCTACAAGACAAAGACCAAAGATGCCGTATTTTCTACACCAAGGCCGGCATCAATGGAAGGTCCGTCAAGGTCATCATCGATGGAGGGAGTTGCCATAACCTAGCAAGTGAAGAACTATGCTCCAAGCTCCAATTGGTCAAGATGAAGCACCCGCACCCCTGCAAGGTTCAATGGCTAAGCGACTCCGGCACTATCCAAGTCGAGCATATGGTACAAGTTTCCTTCAAGATCGGAGCTTACGAAGACACCTTGGAGTGTGATGTCGTTCCGATGTCCGTTTGCCACCTCCTTCTTGGACGGCCATGGCAATTTGACCGAGGAGTCGTCCACAACGGGCGTACAAACCACTATAGCTTCAAGATGAAAGGAAAGGAGTATGTAATATGACCTATGTCTCCAATCCAAGTGATCGCCGACAAGCAAGCCACCCAACATGGAGAGAATAGTGAGAGAGCGAACCACCAAAAAGAGAGTGAGCGCCACAAGCCAAAATCGAGTGCCTCCACGATGAGCGACCACAAGAACTTACTCCTATTTGCCACAAAACGTGAGATGAAAGAAGTATGTCAGAAACCATCAAGTGTCATGCACTATGTCCTTTTGTGCAAGGACGAGGCACCAAAAGCTAACACCTCTCACAATCTACCTTTAGTGTTATCTTCTCTATTGTAGGAATTCCAAGACGTTTTCCCCGATGAGCTACCTCTGGGACTACCCCCTCTACGAGGCATCGAACACGGAATCGACCTCATCCCCAAAGCACCCATTCTGAACAAGGCTCCCTACCGTGTTAACCCCGAGGAAACTAAGGAGATCTAATGGGAAGTACAACAACTCATCGACAACGGCCATTTACGAGAAAGTTTGAGCCCTTGTGTCGTCCCGGTAATCCTTGTTCCCAAGAAAGATGGTACATTTCGCATGTGTTCCGATTGTCGTCCTATCAATGCTATTACCGTGCGTTATCGTTACCCTATTCCACGCCTAGATAATATGCTAGATGAGCTTAGAGGAGCCACAATTTTCTCTAAAATGATCTTAAAAGTGACTACTATCAAATACGCATCCAAGAAGGTGATGAATGGAAAACCGCATTTAAGACCAAATTTGGCTTATATGAATGGCTTGTTATGCCAATGGGTTTAACCGAAGCACCCGGTACATTCATGCGACTAATGCATTTTGTTCTTCGACCCTATATTGGTGTGTTTGTTGTGGTCTACTTTGATGATATTCTTGTGTTTATCAAATCCCTCAAAGATCATGTCACCCATCTTCGGACCGTATTGCAAACCCTCAAGAAAGAGCGCCTTTATGCTAATATGGACAAATGCCTTTTTGGTGTTGATAAGCTTGTTTTCTTGGGTTTTGTTGTATCTTGTAAGGGTGTTCATGTTGATGAATCTAAGATCAATGCTATTAAAACTTGGCCCCAACCAACCAACTTGCAACAAGTGCGTAGCTTCCTTGGTTTAGCCGGTTTCTACCATAGATTTGTGAAGGACTTTAGCACTATTGTGTCTCCTTTACATGCTTTGAGTAATAAGAATGCACCCTTTATTTGGGGACCATCTCAAGATAGCGCATTCAATGAGCTTAAGAATTTGCATACTCATGCTCCCGTGCTTGCATTACCCAACTTTGACAAACCATTTGAAATTCATTGCGATGCTAGTGGTAATGGTATAGGAGGTGTGTTAATGCAAGAGAAGCGCTCCATAGCTTACTATAGTGAGAAACTTTCCGGAGCGCAACTCAATTACCCCATCTATGACAAAGAGCTATATGCTTTAGTGTGAGTTTTGTATGAATGGGAACATTATCTTCGCCCTCATGAATTTGTCATCCATACCGACCATGAAACGCTTAAATACCTTAAGGGTCAAACTAAGTTGAACAAGCATCATGCTAAATGGAGTGAGTTCATTGAGTCTTTTCCTTATGTCATCAAGTATATTAAAGGTAAGGGAATTGTTGTGGCGGACGCTCTTTCCCGCATATGCATGCTTGTCACCAAACTTGAGTTGGATGTCATTGGTTTGGAGCACATAAAAGACTTGGATGCACATGATACTACTTTTGCTATTCCATATGCCAAATGTTTGACGCATACATCTTGGGCACGCTATTACATCAAAGATGGTTATCTTATGAGAGCTAACAAACTATGCATCCCGGAGTCTTCTCTTTGTTTGTTGCTTTTGCAAGAATCTCATAGCGGAGGACTAATGGGACACTTTGTATGCGACAAGACATTTGCTACACTCTCCAAGAACTACTTTTGGCCCAAGATGTTCCACGACGTCTTCCGTTTCACCAACTGGTGCTCTGCATGTCGCAAAGCTAAGTATAAAGCTCAATCCCATGGCCTTTACATGCCCCTTCCAATCCATATCAACCGTGGGAAGATATTAGCATGGATTTTGTCCTTGGTTTGCCTAGAACTAGAAAGGGAAAGGATTCCGTCTGTTGTGGACCGATTCTCTAAAATGGCACATTTCATACCATGCAACAAGATAGACGATGCTTCACATATTGCAAATCTTTTTTGTAGGGAAATCTTGCGCTTACATGGAGTGCCAAAGACGATTGTCTCGGAACGCGACGTCAAGTTCTTGAGTTACTTTTGGAAGACCTTATGTGCAATGCTCGGAATCAAGCTACTATTCTCCATGGCATACCATCCACAAACCGACGGCCAAATGGAGGTGACGAACCGCACGCTCTCCACTCTTCTCCGCGTGTTAATCAAGAAGAACATCAAGGAGTGGGAGGAGTGCTTACCCATCGCCGAGTACGCCTACAACCGCGCAAGACATTCGACTACCGGCAAGTCCCCCTTCGAGGTCGTCTACGGTTTCAACCCGTTGTCCCCATTGGACATTCTCCCTCTACCACTACAAGAGGCACCAACATGGACGCGACTGATCGAATCAACTACCTCAAGAAGATGCATGAAGATACAATGCACACCATCGAGCGCCAAGTACAACGACTCGCGACCAAGCTCAACGTCAGCAAGCAACCCATGATATTCAACATAGGAGATCTTGTGTGGCTACACCTTCGCAAGGACCGCTTCCCCAACGAACGCAAGTCCAAACTTCTACCACGAGCCGATGGACCCTTCAAGGTGCTTGCACGCTACAACAACAACGCCTAAAAGATCGACATGCCACGAGACAAGTACGCCGTGAGCGACATCTTCAACGTCAAAGATCTCTCTCCCTACCATGGTGATGAAGATTTCGATCCGAGGTCAGATCTTTCCCAAGGGAGGGGAGATGATGTGGAGCATCCTATGGTCATCCCCATGGACCTACCATCGTCTCACCAAGTGCCAAGAGGACCTATGACATGAGCTAGAGCTAAAGCTCTCGAGACCGAGGTGACTTCCTTCCTTAGCGATATCACATATGATCCACTTGAGACATGGCTACTACCTATGTCCGGAATGTTGTGCATGATCAGGTACCATGAGGACCCTCTCGAAGATGCACATGAAGACGGACAAGTCCCCAAGTTCACGGAAGAAGAGAACAAACGGGAGGAGTCAAGAACAGCTCCCAGGTCCTCGACATCCGGCCATGACCCCGGACATCTGGCCCCTGGAGGTGTCGCCTGTAGCAACGGGCCAGCAGCCAAGTCGTAGCCCCAGACATCCGGCCTCAGCCCGGACATCCGGCCCCGCCCGAAAATCCGGCGCCCATCACCGAACACACCCGAAGCTGAACCTCGTCAGCCCGGATATCCGGCCAGAGGCCCGGACATCCGGCTCTTCCCGAGCCGCTGGACATCCGGCCCCCAGCCTGGACATTCGGACCCCGCCTATCCAGAGAGCGTCAAGGCCAGCCCCGACCGCCCGGACATCCGGCGCTAGCCCAGACATCCAACACCTCGTGAAGGCCCGGACATCCGGCCTCCCCTTTCTGCGCACAGTGTAATGTACCCCTTAGCCCACCTAGACTATATATACTCCTCCTCCTACCTCTTTCTAGGGTTAGTGTTGTGATAGATCATATGTGAGATAGAGCCTCGCTCATCCATCCAGATCTAATCCATCGCGAGGGACCGACACCTCTTCGGAGAAGATCCACTTGGATTCAAGACCCCTAACAGGAAGACCTCAAGACCTCCTCATGGAGAAGAACTGGTTACCCTATGTATCGTCTCTTGTTGGATTTGGACCGTGTGATCTCTATGTGTACTCGGATCTAGCATATGTGTGACCTAATCTTGTTGGTTTGAGTGATTCCCTCATGTTTTCCCTCGTGTTTCCCCTCGTGTTCTTTGTGTTAATAGTTGGGATCCGCTCCTTTTGTGAAAGATCAGCCGTATAGGGTTCCACCCTACATCACTTAACCTAGCTCTCGATTGATTGTAACTTGAGTTAACCCGCCGCAGGGTCTCGCCTTTATATACACAGGTCGAGGCCCTGGGCTTACAAGATTTCGGGTCGGGTCATAATACATGACGTCCTGGGTTCTAAGTCCCCTTGACTTACTAGGCAAGTCATCGTTGGGCGGCTTACAGCGCCGGGTCTCGCACCATCTTCTGGGCTTGGGCCTCCGGCTCTTCACCGCGTAAGTCGCCCTCCGAGTTATATGTGTGGTTTCTTGGGCCTACCTAGACCTTATCTCTGAGTTGCCAACAGTGTAACCCGGCCCCTCCCGGGCGGGTCACACCGTGGGGGTATATCCCCAACACCAGGCTTGTCGCCTGCTTGTGCGCTCTTCGGACTACTTATTTTTCTAATTTTTTAAACATTCCAAAGCTGAGTAAAATTGCCTTTGGAAAGCTTTTGGAGTCGGTTTATTTACCATATCACATACCTATTCCATTTCAGGAGCGTTCTGGAAGGTTTCCTTTATGTACTCCTCCGGTGTTATGGAAGGAATAATGTTGGTCTCAACATTTATAGGCGTACCTGAGATATAATGTTTGATTCTTTGTCCATTTACCACCTTTGGGTTATTGCCTTCGGCGTTGTTAATCTTGATAGCAACGGAATGATAAATTTCTTCGATAACGTAAGGTCCTTTCCACTTAGAGAGAAGTTTTCCTGCAAGAAATCTTAAACGAGAATTGTATAACAAGACATGGTCACCTACATTAAATCCCTGCTTTTGTATTCTTTTATCATGCCATCTTTTTACTTTCTCTTTAAATTTTTTGGCATTTTGATAGGCTTGGGTTCTCCATTCATCAAGTGAGCTAATGTCAAATAACCTCTTTTCACCGGCAAGTTTGAAATCATAATTGAGCTCTTTAATTATCCAATAAGCTTTGTGTTCTAATTTGAGAGGTAAGTGACATGCTTTTTCATAAACCATTTTATATGGAGACATACCCATAGGATTGTTATAAGCAGTTCTATAAGCCCATAATGCATCATCAGGTTTCTTAGACCAATTCTTCCTAGATCTATAAACAGTTTTTTGCAAGATCAGTTTTATTTCCCTATTACTTAATTCTACTTGGCCACTAGACTGAGGGTGATACGGAGATGCAATTCTATGGTTAACATCATACTTAGCAAGCAATTTGCGGAAAGCACCATGAATAAAGTGTGAACCACCATCAGTCGCTAAATATTTAGGGACTCCAAACCTCAGAAAAATATCTTCTTTAAGCATTTTAATGGATGTGTTATGATCAGCACTACTTGTTGGGATAGCTTCTACCCACTTAGTAACATAATCAACAGCAACCAAAATATGTGTGTACCCATTAGAGGAAGGAAAATGTCCCATATAATCAAATCCCCAAACATCAAATGGTTCAATAACAAGTGAATAATTCATAGGCATTTCCTAACATCTACTGATATTACCAATTCTTTGCCATTCATCACAAGACAAGACAAACATACGAGCATCTTTGAAAAGAATTGTAACTGCATCTAGTGCCCCTTAGTGATTTTGGTGTATTGAAGACTTATAGGTTAAGGGACTAATGCGTTTATGAGTGTACACAGGTATATAAGTCTATGAAGAGTTTGATATTTACAGAGAAAGTCGACCCCTAAAAATGAAGTTCTTCGACTGAAGACTTTGGATTTCTGAAGACTTTCTGAAGACTTTGAAAGTGAAGAAATTGGTGTGACCTTGAAGACTTGGTATTCATTTGAGGAACATGAAGCATGAAGACTTTTGTTTTTGTAGTTTCATTTTCTCTTTCTTGAGTCATAGGAAACACCGTACTGTTAAAGGGGGTCGAGGAAATATTAAGGAAAAATTTCCATGTGATGCTCAACTCAAAATCCTACACCTACCAATCCCTTCGAGTGAAGCCATTGGAAATCTCATACAGTTCAGTCATATTCTTCGGTGATAGAGACGAAATTCTTCTGGTCTCTGAGGAATTTGTTCTGACTGAGGAGTTAGGAATTCGCTGGTGCGGATTGCCTACACAGTGAGGAACATGATAGCCCTGAGGAATTTGATACTCAAATTTTTGACCGTTGCTGTGCTACGCGCCAGCTGTCCCAAAATATCTTATCCACCTAACAGTCATATCATTGAAGGGCATTTATGTCTTATCATGTCGGGCTGCTCCCTAGGCTATAAATAGCCGCCCCCTACAACCACTAGCTGGTTGGCTGCTCCGAGAGAAACTGACATTTGTCATTTGAGAGCATCCCATCCTCCGAGGACTTTGAGCGAAAATCATCGAGTGAGGAAAACCCAAACCCAAACACCTACAAACCCAAAGTGATTGAGCATCACTGAAGAGATTGATCCTGCGTGGATCCGATGCTTGTTACCTTTGAAGACTATGCTTCTTCCAGACGGTTAGGCGTCATGGTCTAGAGCATCCAAGAGGAATTGTGGATCGCCGAGTGACCGAGTTTGTGAAGGTTCGGAAGTCACCTGAAGACTTACCACGAGTGATTGGGCGAGGTCTGTGTGACCTTAGCTCAAGGGGAATACGGTGATGACTAAGTGTCCTGGACTGCGTGTTCAGGACTGGGTGTCCGGGACTGTGTGTCCTCAGGTTTAAATACCTAGCCGCCCTAACCAGATGTACAACTGAGACAGCAGTTGGAACTGGTCTACCAAATCATTGTCTTCACCAAGCTTACTGGTTCTATTTCCTCAACTCTTTCATTTCCTCATTACTGTGTTGTGTGCTTGTCATATCTATGTTTGAAGACTTTGACTGAAGACTTTCTCAATTTCTTCAGTTTGTTTGTCTTCATCCTATGTTATCCTGTGACTACGCTTTCTGTACTCTGTGCTTGTCTTCATTTCATCATGATAACCATGCTTGTATTCTGTTATGCTTACTTTTGAGTACTTATTCCGCTGCAAGTAGTTCTTCGCTAAGGAATTTCCTTACCGGCAAATTCCTCAGTGAAGAATTCATAAAAATCGCCTATTCACCCCCCTCTAGTCGATATAACGCACTTTCAATTGGTATCAGAGCAAGGTACTCCCTTGTTCTGTGTGATTTTGGTTTAACCGCCTGGAGTTTTAGTTATGTCGACCACAGGTATGATCAAGGTCTCTGCTGGGTGTCCTACCTTCGATGGGACGGACTACCCCTACTGAAAGAATAAGATGCGAATGCATCTTGAGGCAATTGATAAAGATCTCTGGTATGTTGTGGAAAATGGTGTTCCCTCTGTCTCACCCTCACTGAACGCTACCGATGTGAAGAGATTCAAGCAACTCGATTCTCAAGCGAAGAATATCATATGTGGCCATCTGAGCAAAGGACAGTATGGAAGAGTGAGTGCTTTGGAAACTGCTAAGCTTATCTGGGATAGGCTGTCCAAAGTGAATGAAGGAGTCTCAACTCAGCGTGATTCTCGAGTTGATGTTCTTCGCAATCTCTTCAACCGCTTCAAAAGACTCGACAATGAAAATGTTCAAAAAACCTTCGATCGCCTCACTGACATCTCAAATGAGCTTCAAGCACTTGGTGCCATTGACATCACCGACCATGAGGTGGTGAAGAAATTGTTGAGATCGCTTGATTCCTCATTTGATACTCTGGCATTGATGATACAAGAACATGCTGATTACAAGTCACTTGATCCCGCTGATATCCTCGAAAGGCTAAATACTCATGAGTTCCAGCTTGCTGAAAAGAGAGACCTCTATGGTTCGAGCTATGGTAGATCACGTGCACTGAAGGCCAAGGCAGTTTCTGAGTCTGAAGATGAAGACTCTGGCAGCAGCCTTGGTGATCCTGAAGAACTGAGCCAGGAACTAGCACTGCCTGTGAAGAAATTCAAAAGTTCTCAAGACGTGGTCGCTTTGGAAGATCCTCAAGGGGCAATGATTCCTCATCCAGTGACTACAAGAAGAGGCTTTATCACAAATGCAAGAAACCTGGACACTACATTCAAGATTGTCCTCAGTGGGAAAAGGAATCAAAGAAGAAGAAATACAAGGATTACAGTTCTAATGATGCGAAGAAAAAGAAGAAATCCTCAAAATCTTCATCATCAAAATCCTCAAAGTCTTCATCTCACAAGAAGAGCAGCTCCAAGAAGGCTCGGCATTCATTGGCAAGGAAATGGACTTTGAAGCTGAATCTGAGGAACATGAGGAGGAGGAGGCATCTGAGGAGTCCGAGTCTGGAGTAGCTAGTCTAGCTCTCGCTACTGCATTCGTCAGCAAGTCTATCTTCAACTCTGAAGAAAATGGCTTCACCAACAAGGCTGATGAAGGCAATGATGACTACGCTCCCACCTATTGCTTCATTGCAAAGGGTGCCAAGGATGATCAACCCAAAGCCACTGAGTGGGTCCTCGATAGTGTATGTACAAATCACATGACTGGTGACAAGAATCTATTGATGGATGCTCCCTTATCACCATCGCATCTGAAGCATATCATCTTCGCTGACAAAGGCAAAAGTCAGATATTGGGTCTAGGTAAGGTTGCGATCACAAAGGATCGACACATGGACAAAGTCATGCTTGTCGAGTCCTTAGGATACAACCTTGTGTCTGTCTCAATGCTTTGTGATCTTGATATGGTTGTTGTCTTTGGCAAGTATCGCTGTGTTGTGGTTATGGAAGATGACAATTCCAAAGTCTTCGAAGGCTTTAGGAGAGGAGACTTGTATATTGTTGATTTCTCTACAGGACCGCAACCAGCCGTGTGCCTACTTGCAAAAGCTTCAGAAGGCTGGCTATGGCATCGACGACTTGGTCATGCAGGCATGAGGAATTTGCACATGCTTGCGAAGAAGAAGTACGTCATTGGCATTGAGAATGTCAAATTCCTCAAGGATCACTTATGCAGAGCCTGTGAAGCTGGAAAGATGACCAAGGCTAAGCATCCAGCAAAGACTATCATGACCACTACTCGACCATTTGAATTGCTTCATATGGATCTCTTCGGTCCTAACCATTACTCAGCAGTCACAAATGATGCATCTCTCTATGGCTTTGTTATTGTTGATGATTACTCTCGTTACACTTGGGTACATATTGTCACTTACAAACATTAAGTGCAGGAAGTCTTCAAACGATTGTCCTCGAGGGCTTCAACCAACTTCGGTGTGAAAATCAAGCACATCAGAAGTGACAATGGAACTGAGTTCAAGAATTCTGGTCTTGATGACTATCTTGATGAACTTGGTATTACTCATGAGTTATCTGCTCCTTACACTCCTCAGCAGAATGGCGTCGTGGAGCGCAAGAACAGAACTCTTGTTGAGATGGCTCGCACTATGCTTGATGAGTACAAGACGCCTCGTCACTTCTCGATTGAGGCAATTTATACTGCGTGCCACATCATCAACAGGGTATATCTTCACAAATTCTTCAAGAAGACTGCCTATGAACTCCTCACTAACAAGAAACCCAATGTGAGTTATTTCAAAGTCTTCGGTGCTAAATGTTGGATTAGAGATCCTCATCACAATGCTAAATTTGTACCGAAAGCACATGAAGGTTTTATGCTTGGTTACGGAAAGGACTCGCACACCTACAGAGTCTTCAACAACGCTCTTCACAAGGTTGTTGAAACTGTAGATGTGCGGTTCGATGAAATTAATGGCTCGCAAAGAGAGCACCTACCCTCTATGATAGATGAACCAGCACCTGAGGAAACTATCAAGTTCAAGGCTACTGAGGATGTCATTCCTACCGAAGAATCTGCTGAAGAATTCATTCCAGAACGTGAAGAACGTCGAGCTAATGCACCTGAAGAAAATGCTGAAGAAAATGGTGCTGAAGAAAAATACTGATCAAATTCCTCGACGACAACCAGCTCATCCTCGCGTTGCAAAAGAATTGCAAGTTGAAAAGATCATCGATGACATTGAAGCACCAAGTCCTCTCACACGCTCAAAAGCTTCACATTTATCTAACTTTTGTGGGCACTATGCTTTTGTCTCTATCACAGAGCCCACTAAGGTAGATGAAGCATTTCTGGAGCCTGAGTGGATTCAGGCCATGCAAGAAGAATTACATCAATTCGAGCTCAACAACGTCTGGGAACTGGTTAAACGTCTAGATCCTCGCAAGCACAATATCATTGGCACAAAGTGGATCTACCGCAACAAGCAAGATGAAAATGGCCTTGTGGTCAGGAATAAGGCACGACTTGTAGCTCAAGGCTACACACAGGTTGAAGGAATTGATTTCGATGAAACTTTTGCACCTGTTGCTAGACTTGAGGCTATTCGCATATTACTTGCTTATGCTAACCATCATGATATCACTTTATATCAAATGGATTTGAAAATTGCATTCCTCAATGGTAAGCTTGAGGAAGAAGTATATGTTGCTCAACCCCCAGGTTTTGAAGATCCAAAGCATCCTGACAAAGTCTTCACACTCAATAAGGCCCTCTATGGCCTCAAGCAGGCCCCTCGGGCATGGTATGATACTTTGAAGGAATTCCTCATGAAGAAAGGCTTCAAACCCGGTTCACTCGACCCTACTCTTTTCACTAAATCTTATGATGGTGAATTGTTTGTGTGCCAAATATATGTTGATGATATTATCTTTGGCTGTACTGACCAACGTTATAGTGAGGAATTTGTCTATATGATGAGTGAAGAATATCAAATGTCTATGCTGGGAGAATTGAAATTCTTCTTAGGTCTTCAAATTCGTCAACAGCGCAATGGCATATTCATATCTCAGTAGAAATACCTCAAGGATGTACTGAGGAAATTCGGCATGCAAGATTGCAAAGGCGTCAAAATTACGATGCCCACAAATGGCCATCTGTGCACTGATGAAAATGGTTTTGACTTCGATCAAAAGGTATACCGCTCCATGATTGATTCTTTATTGTATTTATGTGCATCTAGGCCAGATATTATGCTTAGTGTTTGCATGTGTGCCCGATTTCAAGCTACACCGAAGGAATCACACCATAAGGCTGTGAAGCATATTCTTCGATATCTAGCTCACACACCAACAGTTGGATTATGGTACCCCCAAGGGCTCGGCTTTTGATATCATTGGATATTCTGACTCTGACTATGCTGGTGATCGTGTGGACCGCAAGTCAACATCTGGTACATGTCATTTCCTCGGACGATCTTTGGTCTGTTGGTCCTCGAAGAAACAGAACTGCGTATCACTGTCTACTGTTGAAGCTGAGTACATTGCTGTGCTCAATTGCTGTGGATGAAGCAAACTCTCAAGGACTATGGTGTCAACGTGAAGAATGTGCCTCTCTTCTGTGACAATGAGAGTGCCATCAAGATTGCTCACAACCCAGTTCAGCACTCGAAGACAAAGCACATTCAGATTCGTCATCATTTTCTTCGTGATCATGTGGTGAAGGGCGACATTTCTATTGAGCATGTGAAGACTGAAGAACAGCTAGCCGATATCTTCACAAAGCCCTTGGATGAGAAGAGATTTAGCAAGTTGTGGTGTGAGCTAAATATCTTAGAATCTTCGAATGTTCTTTGAAAAGGACACTCATCCTAACACTTATGCAAAATTGATAACTTAGATGTGCAACACATGAAGAAACGTGTTTCTTCAATCAATGAAGAATAACACTCTAAGTGTGAAGAAATTAATGAAGAATTTGATTCTTAGAACCCTACGACAATTGTACGCGGTGTCTGAAATCATCATTCTTATACGGTGGGTCGCGCCACCACCAAAGTTGAAAATCTTCAATTTGAGTTTTTCCTCAGTTTTTAAAATTCCTCGGTTGTTCATTTTCTTCAACTTTGCATTGTCTTCACCGTTTCCGTCGTTTTTCTTCATTGGCTATATATATATATATATATATATATATATATATATATATATATATATATATGTTTATGTCCTCTACAGCATTCACTTATGGCTAATTCTTCAAGTTGCTTTGTCTGCTAAGTAAATGTGATCGGACCCTTCCCCCTCTATGCTAAACTCAACCCAATCTATTCACAAATTCTTCATGTGCGTTCTATTTGAAACTCGTTCAAAATCTTCACTGTGTCCTTGTCAGCTGAAGAATTTGCGAACGAACTTTAAACTTATCTTATCCAAATTTTCGGCTTTGCCGCTCAAACCGTTCCGCATCCCACGAAATACTTATCTATTCACCCACGATCTAACACGATCTCCACTTCTCAGTACGTGGGTGACACATGTCAAGCGAATGAGAAGGGTCAGGGGCACGTTCGTCCAAATTCTTCGGGCGAACAGTTTTTCACCGTGGCTATAAATACCCCCCTTCCCCTTCCTCACTTCCTTTACTCCGCTCGACCTCTCTCCAGCTCGAGCTTCTCAAACCCTAGTGCCGCCGCTACTTCATCGTCGTCGGTGAGGAAGAGCTTCACTGCCTCGACCTCGTCGCCGCCGTACTCGCGCCGGCCGCGGAAATCTTCACTCCGCCGCCGCCGTAGCCGTCTTCCTCCGCCGAGTTAGGGCGTGGAAGATCTGCACAGACAAACTTCTCATCTCTACCTCACAGTTCGTCGGGTTCTTCGTCCAGGGTAATTAAAAGTTACTTTTACTACCCTCTTTGATTCAAATGATTTTTACAAAATCTTCAAAGGTGTTTATTCTTCAAATTCTTCACACACTAAACACCTCACATGTCATCTGTTCTTGATTCGTTTCTCTAAGCAATAATTTTTCTTCAAGATTCCTCAGTTATGTGGATCTTCGATCTATACAACTCTGGAACCTAAGACAAAGATCGCTTAGTGAAATTCTTCAAGACTCATCTGGTCAACTTCCTCAAACTTGTTCTTTTTGAAAAACCTTATAAGAACGCATATGACCTCTCCAAATTCCTCGCAACTATACTCTGTTCACAGGTACTCATGTCTGCTGCTGAATCTCTAGGTTCTCATCAACTTAACTCATTTGCAGCATTCCTCGAAGAAAAGTTGCATACTTCTTCAGAGAATTCAATTGTTCAAATTCCTCATCTGAAGAAAATGGCTGATGGAAAGAAGCCACAGAAAGGAGGAAAGAGGCCTGAGGTCAACACTGCATTTGAAATCCCTGAGGACATCTATGCTGGGTACTGCACACCCCCTGAGGAAGATAAAAATCAGCGCAAGGTGCGCATTCAGAAGATAGAGAGGAGATGGGAAAGAGAGTGGAGGGAGTACAGGTATGTGACTCCCAAGTATATGAAGAAATTCGCACTCAATCCTCCATGCCCAAGACCTCCGTTGGCACCTGGCCTAGAAGCGGATCCCACCAGCCTCAAGCGCGGTGAGGACTATCCTGATGAATGGGCCAAGCGCCAGGCCAAGCTGGCTAGACAAGCCAGAGAAGCAGTGGGAAATCCAATGAAGACTCCGCTGCTGCTGCTGCCGCTGAGGCCTCTGTCAAGCCGAAGAAATCCATGGCAAAGAAGCCTGCGCGTAAGCCAAGTGCTTCATATTAAATGCCCTTAAGGCCAAGTTCCTCAGCAATGCCCTCACGGCCAGAATCCTCAAAGCCCTCACGGCAAATTCCTCACGCTGCTCCTGCGCCTCCAATATCCTCAGCTCCTCCGCATAAGTCCTCAGCTGCTCCGACCAAATCCTCAGCACCTGTGCATCTTGCCACATGCTAAAGGACTACAGGCATCTCTATTGCCTCAGGAGCTTCAGCTAGTTCCTCAGCTGCTCCAAATTCTTCAACAGGACCCTCTCTGCTGAAGACAAAGACCACTGCTGGACGAGGTTCTCGCCCAAGTCCTCACAGGAAGCAGGTCGCCTTCCAAGTGCCATCTGAAGAAGACGAAGCTGATGATGAAGAACTTGCTAAAATCATTAGAGATAGGCAAGTCAGGGCCGCTAGAGCCAAGGGCACAAATGTGCCTCTGCTTATGGATCCAAAGTTGATCCTCGACTACATTGATCTCTGGCACAAGGACCGAAATACTCCTATGCCTGACTTCAAGCTGACTCCTGGTCAAAGTCATATGCTGACTGCCTTCATCCAAGAAGAGAAATGGAAATTTGAGAAGGCCAGGCAGCTCAAGAAAGCGCGGTACAGGAAGGAGAAATTCCTGAAGAACAACGTTGTCTCTATGACAACTGATGAACTTGTGAAGATCCAATCAGAAATCAAAGTCCTCAATGATGATTTCAATGCTTACTATGCTGATTGGAAAGGAGCCAAGGTCAGGTTTGTTAAACTGACTGAGAAGTTCACCTCCAATGTTGCAGCCCCATCGCAACAAGAAATTCCTCAGACTGAAGCATCTGCTCAGCCAACTGAAGAACATGCCAGCACCGCTGATGACATTCAGGCTGCTGAAGAAAATGTGAGTTCCAGGGCTGATGACTGCAACCCAGCTGCTGATGAAATTGCCAGGGCATCCACTAGTGGTGCGCCTGAAGAAAATGAAGAGGTCAGGGCAACTACATCAGTTGTGCCTAAAGAAAATCAACCACATTCCTCTGCTCCTCCTGCGCCTACCCCAACTCCAATTCTTCCATCTGCATCAGATGTGAAGAAGATCAAGGCTGCAGAGTGTGCAGCAGTGAAGAAAAGGAAAGCATCGGCTTCTTCAGATTCTTCAGCTCCGAAGAAGATGAAGTCTATGACCAGCTCTTTTGCAAACCCAATTGATGCCGTTCGTCTCACTACCTTACCATCAAAGGCGCTAGTTCCTTTTGATGAAGAATATGTGATCCCTAGCGGATCTGATGAAGAAAATCCTTCTGCTGCTTCGTCAGAGCAGATGGATGAAGAAATTGAAGTAGATGAAATCCCTTCAACTCCAGCTGTTTCCTCGCCTATGCCTTAGTTTACTGCTGAAGAGGCCGGCGTTGAAGAAATAGAAGATGAGGACGTGGACATTGGCTGTACCACACCAGTGATGAATGATGACTTTTGGGAAAGTCAGCACCCCAACTCTCCACTCTTCACACCTTTACAGCAAATTCCTCAGTCCCCTGTTGCTACTGAAGTACAAATGGGATCTGAAGAACCTCGTGCAACCCCATCTGTCCATGAAGAAATTCCAGCCACTAGTGATGAAGAAAATGTTCATGAAGAATTGAAGACACAGACTGCCACTGAAGAGGAACCAGAAATTCCTCAGCCTGAAGAACCTGAGATTGTGATTCCTGAGGTTGTAATGCAACTGACTGACACTCCTCTGCCCAAGCCAAAGGATCCATTCTCAAGCAAGCAAAAATTCAAGGCTAATGATTTCTTCGGCGAGCACGTATTCTTCATGTTGACAACCCCTATGACTCTGCTCGCATTAGGAAGAGGCGTTTCTGGACTGCCAGCCAGGCAAATTTTTATTCCTCAGTGATGTTCAACAAAGACAAAGTCTTCAATCATGAGCACATTCCTCACGTGGATATGGAATCTCTGTCGTGCTTCGTGCCAGTCCTCAGTGTTCTTCACGATGCTGGGCTGTTAAATTTCTGCACTGATATATGTGATTGGAATGAAGAGCTCATTCTTCAATTTTATGCAACTCTGCACATCACAGGAGATCCTGACGATGTGAACTCCTGGGTTTTGGACTGGATGACTGAAAACACTCACTACAAGGCACCAGCTACTGAATTGCTTCGTGCTTTGCCTCTCAGTCCTCCCCTTGAAGCTGCTCGTTGCGTCTATAGTGAACCTGAGCTTACAGATCACTATATGCAAGTGCTGATGAAGCCATTGAAGCCAGGTCAGGCCCCAAGAACTAAATTCCTTGTGAAGGAATTGTTATATGTGCCTCGGACTGTCTATCGCATTCTGACGAAGACATTGAGTCCTATCAAGGGCCACGACTCGAATGAAGAAGAAGTCGTTGGCATCATGAAGAATCTGCTTTTCAATATCATTCATGGCGTTCCCATCAACTTCCATGATTTCTTCATGAGGACTCTGGCCAATGTCGCAATGTCACCGTTTGAGTTGAAGCCTTATGCTCCGGGGATTATGAGGTTCATCAGAACAAGGTCTTCACTCAACTACAAAGCTGATACACTGAACCATTGCAGCTACTTGCCCCCGATTGAAGTCCTCAAACAAACATTTTCCTCAGCTGATGAAAAGGGCAAGGCTACTGCTGTTATTGATGAAGGCATTCGTCCATTGGATGGTCAATTTCGCAAGGCTGCATCCTACTCCGCCAATGATGACTCTGCCACCCATGACTCTGCCGCCAACGCAACCAAGCCAAATCCTCAAGGCACAGCTCCCAGGGTGATGACTGACCGTGAACTTCTGCTAAGTCTTCACCAGAAGGTGGATCGGAACCATAAATGGGTTAAGCGTCAGTTTGGTTCAATTCTTCACAACATGGCTGCTACACATAATGCAGTGAAGAAAAACCATTACTACCTCCATGAAATCTTCGGTCGCACCTGAGCTGTTCTGTCTCACATTTACAGCGAAGAAGATCTGAAGAACATGGGTCTCAAGGAGGACTTTGACTGGTCTGCACCTCCACCGAAGAAATACAAGAAGGTCAAGGTTCCTTCCTTGGTGCCCAGCTCCTATTCTTCATCGCGTGACACCGACGAGCATGAAGACTTGGACGACACTGCGGTAGGCCCTACATCAACAAACGACCCCAACAACACTGGCGCTCCTTCATCAACTTGATATTCTTCAGGGGCGTTAGTCCTCATTTTCGATCCTTTTGGTCATTCGATGACAAAGGGGGAGAAATTTGAGTTAGTCTTCAAGCGGGTCTATCTTATATGGGCGTTTTTTTTCTTAAGTTACAACTCTCGTTCTTCTGATGACTTTGCTGGATCGAGTTGTAAACTTAAACTCTATGGTGGCCTGATACTTTTGTTGTTTCTTCTGCATGCTTATTCCTTGTTAATGTTATTGCACGCATGTTGAATTACATCAGTCACCATATTTCATCATGCATTTCAAATTCTTCATATATTATGTCAAATGCGTGTATGAATTACAAGATATAGGGGGGGATCTCCATGATTCAACTCTTCAAGTGTGCATTGCTTCAAAAGCAAATTCCTCACTATGCACATCTTCAGGGGGAGTTCTTCTATATCTTGCAATCAAATTCCTCAATATCAGTGTTTACACTTCATATGTTTATCCCCGTTGAAAACTTAACCTATATTGTCATCAATCACCAAAAAGGGGGAGATTGTAAGTGCATCTAGTGCCCCTTAGTGATTTTAGTGTATTGAAGACTTATAGGTTAAGGGACTAATGCGTTTATGAGTGTACACAGGTCTATAAGTCTATGAAGAGTTTGATATTTACAGAGAAAGTCGACCCCTAAAAATGAAGTTCTTCGACTGAAGACTTTGGATTTCTGAAGACTTTCTGAAGACTTTGAAAGTGAAGAAATTGGTGTGACCTTGAAGACTTGGTATTCATTTGAGGAACATGAAGCGTGAAGACATTTGTTTTCGTAGTTTCATTTTCTCTTTCTTGAGTCATAGGAAACACGGTACTGTTAAAGGGGGTCGAGGAAATACTAAGGAAAATTTTCCATGTGATGCTCAACTCAAAATCCTACACCTACCAATCCCTTCGAGTGAAGCCATTGGAAATCTCATACAGTTCAGTCATATTCTTCGGTGACAGAGACGAAGTTCTTCTGGTCTCTGAGGAATTTGTTCTGACTGAGGAGTTAGGAATTCGCCAGTGCGGATTGCCTACACAGTGAGGAACATGATAGCCCTGAGGAATTTGATACTCAAATTTCCGACCGTTGCTGTGCTACGCGCCAGCTGTCCCAAAATATCTTATCCACCTAACGGTCATATCATTGAAGGGCATTTATGTCTTGTCATGTCGGGCTGCTCCCTAGGCTATAAATAGCCGCCCCCTACAACCACTAGCTGGTTGGCTGCTCCGAGAGAAACTGACATTTGTCATTTAAGAGCATCCCATCCTCCGAGGACTTTGAGCGAAAATCATCGAGTGAGGAAAACCCAAACCCAAACACCTACAAACTGTTGTGGTATTCTCACGGGGGGGGTGTGAGGCGACAGTTGCCACAAGGGCTTTGTGTGAGGGTAAGACTGCTGCTGATAGGACCGGGAGCGGGTATGCGAGTTGCACGCACTAGTTTACCCAGGTTCGGGGCTCTCCGGAGAGATAATACCCCTACTCCTGCATGTCTGAGTATATATATCTGGGGTGTACATCGGGCAGTACAAAGTGCTCCTAGAGCTGTATCTGGGGGCAGTGCCATGGGCATCTGGCTCCATATATGCACGCACAAAGCATGCTTTGGTGGCCGGCCATGAGCATGGCCGCATGTGTGTGCTTGGGCATGCTTGCCCGTGGGGATGGATGGATGGATGCCTAGCTAGCTCTCTTGCTAGCTAGCTTGCTTGTGTGTGTGTGTGAGTCCATGCTCTTGGATGGATGGATGGATGGCTATATATAGTGTGGAGCTAGCTTACTATCTAAGCTATGTGGAGGTATGGGAGCAAGGCATGGTGCATGTCATGCTTGTCCCCTAGGTCACTTCATAAATAGTGCCAGGGGACAAGTGACACTATACATGATGGCTGGGGTGACACGTGAATAGTGATCGGGTACGACCGTCTCGTCGGTGTCTTGTCAGTGTCGAGTCGGGCTGCAGTCGGCAGCCGGCTGGTCGGCGCAGTCGGTCAGCTGGCAGCCGGCCGGGTGGAGCAGTCGGACGGGGAGCCGGCAGGAGCGGCCGGGCAGTCGGACTGAGGGGCTTTGCTAGCCCCGATGTCTTGAAATATTGTCTTGCCGTCTTCGGGATACCCGTGTCCAATTACTCCGACACAAACCCAAAGTGATTGAGCATCACTGAAGAGATTGATCCTGCGTGGATCCAACGCTTGTTACCTTTGAAGACTGTGCTTCTTCCAGACGGTTAGGCGTCATGGTCTAGAGCATCCAAGAGGAATTGTGGATCGCCGAGTGACCGAGTTTGTGAAGGTTCGGAAGTCACCTGAAGACTTACCATGAGTGATTGGGCGAGGTCTGTGTGACCTTAGCTCAAGGGGAATACGATGAGGACTAAGTGTCCTGGACTGCGTGTTCAGGACTGGGTGTCCGGGACTATGTGTCCTCGGGTTTAAATACCTAGCCGCCCTAACCAGATGTACAACTGAGACAGCAGTTGGAACTGGTCTACCAAATCATTGTCTTCACCAAGCTTACTGGTTCTATTTCCTCAACTCTTTCATTTCCCCATTACTGTGTTATGTGCTTGTCATATCTGTGTTTGAAGACTTTGACTGAAGACTTTCTCAATTTCCTCAGTTCAATTTCTTCAGTCTTTTTGTCTTCATCATGTGTTATCCTGTGATTACGCTTTCTGTACTCTGTGCTTGTCTTCATTTCATCATGATAACCATGCTTGTATTCTGTTATGCTTACTTTTGAGTACTTATTCCGCTGCAAGTAGTTCTTCGCTAAGGAATTTCCTCACCGGCAAATTCCTCAGTGAAGAATTCATAAAAATCGCATATTCACCCCCCTCTAGTCGATATAACGCACTTTCAAGAATAGGCCAATAAAAACCAGATTGTAATACCTTGTGTGCAGTTTTGTCTCCTGCATGGTGTCCTCTATAAGCCTCGGAGTGACACTTGCATAGGATCTATTCCTGTTCATGCTCAGGTACACAATGTCTAATAACACCATCTACTCCTTCTTTATAAAGGTGTGGGTCATCCCCGAAGTAATGTCTTAATTAAATCATAGAAAAAAATTCTTTTGTTGGTACGTGAAACTAGGTGGTATAAATTTAGCAACAGTATAATTAGCATAGTCTGCATACCATGGAGTACTACAAGAAGCATTTATGACAGCTAGTTGTTCATCAGGAAAACTATCATCAATAGATAATGGGTCATCAAGAATATTTTCTAACCTAGACAAGTTGTCTGCTACGGGGTTCTTAGCTCCTCTCCTATTAGTAATATGTAAATCAAATTCTTGTAGCAAGAGGACCCGCCTCATGAGAATAGGTTTAGCATCTTTCTTTTCCATAAGGTACTTAATAGCAGCATGATCAGTGTGAACAATTACTTTAGAATCAACAATGTAAGATCTGAATTTATCACAAGCGGACACAACTGCTAAAAATTCTTTTTCAGTGGTAGCATAATTTCTTTGAGCACTGTCTAGAGTTTTACTAGCATAATGGATAACATTTAATTTCTTATCAACTGTCCTAGAACAGCACCAACAGCATAATCACTAGCAACACACATAATTTCAAAGGGTAGGTTCCAGTCAGGTGGTTGAACAATAGGTGCATAGATTAAGGCTTTCTTAAGTATTTCAAATGCTTCTACACAATCATCATAAAAAACAAATGGAACATTGATACGTCTCCAACGAATCTATAATTTTTGATTGTTGCATGCTGTTATATTATCAATATTGGATGTTTTATAATCATTTTATAGTCATTTTATATCATTTTTGGTACTAACCTATTGACATAATGCCAAGTGCCAGTTGCTGTTTTCTGCATGTTTTTTACATCGCAGGAAATCAATACCAAACGGAGTCCAAACGCAGCGAAACTTTTTTGAGATTTTTTTTACCAGAAGACATCTAGTGGGCTGAAGAAGCACCTGGGGGTACTCCGAGGGGGGCACAACCCACCAGGGCGCATCTAGGAGCCCAGGTGGGTTGTGCCCACTTTGGGTACCCCCTGAACCGCCTCTTTACTCTATAAATACCCCAATATTCTAGAAACCCTAGGGGAGTCGACGAAAATCAATTCCAGCCGCTGCAGAGTCCAGATCTGTCGGTGTAAAAAAGTAGGGGCCTTTCTGTACCCCTTTTACTTGTGCACGGACAATCGTAACCACGCCTGCGGCCGTGCCTGGCGAGCCAGAAGAACCAAAGGTACGAGACTGCCAAGGCAGTACTCAAGCCAGAGGCGCGAAGAGCAAAGGGGCAAGATGGACTTCCCCCGACAAGGCCCTTGCCGGAGCGGCCTACGTAGCCCGGGCAAGAGCCTTGCCGGGCGACTTGCCAACCACCAGCAAGGCCGCCACCCTTGAGCCTGAGAACTCTGACACCATCGACAACATCGAGGCAAAGACTCAGGGGCGCCTGCGTGGTGGCATGCAGATCTTTCTGAAGACTAAAGACCTGCGAGTCTAGATAGAAACCAGAAGACGAAGGCCCCCAGCAAGATCCTTACCGGGGACGCCTACGAGATCCCGGCAAGACCCTTGCTAGGGACATCCGCGGGGCCATGTCTAGGCCCGCACCCGCCAATGTTTCGCTGCCCCGCGGCCATGCCGATGCGGCAACCAGCCCGCTAACTAGGCAAGCGCTTGCGTGGCAGCATGCAGATTCTAGGCCAACTAGTCAAGCGCTTGCGTGCCCGCATGCAGCTTCTAGGCCAACTAGTCAAGGACCTGTGTGGTGGCATGCAGATCTTCGTGAAGACCCTGTCATCGCACCAGCACAGCAACCAGCCAGCCAGCATGGTGATGCATGCCTCGTCAGCTTGGACGTGCGCCGAAGTAGGGTGAGGCGGCGACGGACGAGACGAGCTCTGTTGCCGCCCCCGATAAAGCAAGAGGGCACGTAGGCATCAAATGTGTTTGTCCTACGATGCCAGGCGATAAACTTGTACACTATAGATACTTTCCACCTCCTGCGTGCCACTGTGGCGACCCCTTTGACATATAAAAGGAGGCCTGAGGCGTACTGTGGAAGGATTCGGACTTTTTTGTACTGGGCATGCACCGCAGCTAGTTCAAGAGCTCAAGAACACCAAATAAAGACAACGCAAGCATGACTAGGGTTTTACGCATCGTTTGCGGCCCGAACGTGGGTAAAAATCCCCTCGCGCTGATGGCTAGACCTGCTCTTTGCGCAGCTCCACGCCCCGCGAACCGTAGAAGGGATTCTCTGGGATCCCATAGGTGTCGTTTCCCCCGACATCTTTGGCGTGCCAGGTAGGGAGCGCTGAGGCTGTGAAAAATCTGGTCTAGAAGTTAGCGCATCGACTTCATCATCGCCATGGCCCCCAAGAAAAAGGGGATCACAGCGATCAGATCGTCTGGAGTCGGACCGCCCGTACCAGCGCGGGCGGGCGACGAGGCAGCCGCGGATGGTGGCGGAGGCGTGGCCCGCGAGCATCCACGACACTCTGGCAATCGGAGCCAGGCGAGCGGCGTCGTTTGCGCCCAAGACGACGAGCCACACGCCGCTGGGTCCAGGTGTGGAGCCGTGCTGCCCACGGGCGGCGCGGCGACCTCCAGGACGCCCCAGTCGGCGCTCGCGCCGCGGTCTTCCCTGGCCGCGCATGACGAGCAATACTGCAATGTCGGTGCCCCCGGCCGCCGCCGCGGGAAGAGCCCTTTGAGTCACTCTCGAGATGCACCGGGCCAGCATGCGCGCCCGGACGCTGGCGAAAACGGTGCGCGATCGCGAGACCGTGATAGAGCTCCTTCTAACGTGGTTAGAAGTCAAAGCGCGTCACGATCCATGCAGCTTTCGCCGCCACCCACGCCAGCAGAAGCATTGGCACGCGTGCAACTGCTCCTCGACTTCCCTCCTGCTGTGGAGAAGCTCGACGAGTGGAGAGCCACCATTCGGAGCCTCATCAGCTTCGCCAATAAAGATGAACCGCGACCAGCAGGACCATCGTGCCGGCGCTCTGTCGAGCCGGTGCACGCCAGTGGTGGAAGGACCGAAGATGATGCGACCATGGTGAACTCTCCTCCCCCACATCAGCACCAGTAGCCGCCAGCTCGCCGGGCCGACGCCTGCGACAACGTTTCCACAGCATCGCCTGACCCGCGAGCCCGCCGCGACCAACATCAAGTTCTTCGGGAGCGAGCTCAAGAAGACACTCGGACAACTATTGAGCTGTGGCGGGAAGCGTGCCATCAGTCAGATAGGCGTGCGGGGCCCATTATGGACCGCCCAGCGCCGGGGGGTTCCGGTGACCTACCTTACGAGGTGGGTTGTCCAGCCTTTACCAGTGAGCTCTGGCAGTTCCAGTGGCCCACCCACCGCACGTTCAAGCCCGAGGTCGGGGAAAAGTACAACGGCAAGACTCACCCGTCGGAGTTCCTCAGCATCTACACTATCGCGATGCAAGCTGCCGGGGCTCGCGATGACAAGGTGCTTGCCAACTACTTCCCGTTGGCACTTAAGCCCAACGTCATGTCATGGTTGATGCACCTACCGGTGGATTCCATTTCTTCTTGCTCGGATCTGTGCCACGAGTTTGTTGGCGCCTTTACCAGAGGCCACCAAGCTCCTGGCCAGGTAAGTGATTTGCATGTCATCCCCCAGAAGGACGGCGAAACCCTGCGCAAGTACATACAAAGGTTCAGCCGTGTGCAGTACAACATCCCAGATGTTCATCCCGCTGCCGTCATTAGTGCATTCCATCAAAATGTGTGCAACCGCAAGACGCGTGAGGAGCTGGCGATGAACAAGGCTAAGGATGTAGCCGAGCTTTATGTTCTGGCCGATAGATGTGCTCGACCTGAAGAAGGGAGGAAGTACCCCGGCGAAGATGCTGCCACGGAAACCGACTCCACAGACGAAGACACCGTCGCCCCGGCAAAGAAGGGTCAACGCCGCAATAGGAAGCGTAAGGGAAAGACTGTGCTTGTCGTCGAGGGATCCGGTGACCCCGGCGCAGCCAAGAAGGCCAAGGTTGACGACCCCGGCAAGGAAGTTGCCGGGTGCGCCGCCTGTCGGGCCTTGTTGGCTGCCGACAAGCCGGGAGGCTCTGACAAGCAGTACTGCAAGATCCATCGCACCAAGGGCCATGACCTCCAGAATTGCCGGCAGGTTGAGCTACTTGCAGAGAAGCAGAAAGCTGAGAATGAGAGGTGCAAAAAGGAGAAGGGCCAGGATGGTGCTGAGGCGTCCGACAAGAAGCGTGGCGGTCGAGGAGGTCGCCGCGACAAAGATAATCAATAAGAGAGGCCCGGCCGGGGCCGTGACAAGAAGAAGGGAGACAATGATCATGATGAGGACGACAAGTCCGGCGAGCATGAGTTATAGAAAGCTATGGAGGCCATGTGCGTCGACGGTGGCGCCTCGTTGCACACCTCTCACCGCCAACTGAAGCAGTGGGCGCGTGAAGTCACTGCGGCGGAGCCATCGTTCGATGCCCAAAGGCCACTGAAGTGGTCCAGCACGCCTATCATTTCGACACCAAGGATCACCCTGATCGCACGACTGAAGTCGGGTGTTTGCCGTTGTTGGTTTCACCAACAATACGCAACCTCAAGGTGACGAAAGTGCTAGTTGACGGTGGGGCCGGTCTGAACTGGATCTCGCCCGCCGTGATCGAGAGGCTGCAAATCCCCGATGGAGATCTCGAGGAGACGGGCACGTTTCAAGGGGTCAACCCGGGGGGGGAGTCAGCCGAAGGGTAAGATCATGTTGCCCGTTACATTTGGGGGCGAGCTGAACCATAGGACGGAGAAGATTGTTTTTGATGTTCCCAAGATCCCCTTGCCCTATAATGGGATCCTCGGCTGCCCAGCGCTGGCCAATTTTATGGCGGCATCACATTACGCCTACAACACATTGAAGATGCCCGGGCCAATGAGCATCATCACCGTCTCCTCCGATAGGAAAGACGCGCTCATCTGCGCCAACCAGCTTTACCGGGAGGCAGTTGCAGCGGCTGCCGCCAAGGCGCTCGTTCCTGCCGCTGAGACCCCAGGAGGGAAGAAAACCGGCAAGGCCTCTGCCCCTGCCGGCAAGGCCCCTTCCGGCATGGACTCCAGCACCCCCTCCGGCAAACGCGCCTCTTCGGAGCGCCGCGTTCCTGTTGGGGACGTGCCAGAGAGTTCGGCCAGCGGGAGCAAGAGGTCCAAGGCGGCCCCACCAGAAACCAAGCAGGTCCCAGTCAGGGAGGATGCCATAGGTGGAGCTTTTACCATAAGCTCCACCCTTGACAGCAAATAGGAAAGTGCGCTCGTCGCCTTCCCGCGGGCGAATGTCGATGTGTTTGCATGGCAAGCATCCGACATCCCCGGCATTCCCAGGGAGGTGATTGAGCACCACCTTGCTATCTGTCCCCATGTGCGGTCCGTCAAGTAGAAGGTCAGGAAGCAAGCTTTGGAGCGACAAGAGTTCATCATCGAGGAGATCAGGAAGTTGGTGGCGGTAGGATTGGTCAGAGGAGTGCTCCACACCACGTGGTTGGCCAATCCAGTGGTGGTGCGTAAGGAAAATGGGAAATGGAGGCTGTGTATTGACTATACAGATATCAATAAAGCTTGTCCAGAGGATCCTTTCCCTCTGCCATGCATTAACCAGATAGTGGACTCCACTGCCTGGTGTGACCTGCTGCCGTTCCTCGAAGCCTACTCAGGATACCACCAGATCTTCATGATGAAGGAAGATGAAGAAAAGACTGCGTTTATCACTGCATGTGGTACGTACTGTTTTGTGCGGATGCCTTTCGGGTTGAAAAGCGCTGGTTCAACATTTACCCGAGCAGTCCAAATTGGTTTTGAGCCCCGGCTGCATAGAAATATAGAAGCTTATATGGATGATATAGTGGTCAAAACCAAGGAAAGGCCACGCTCGTGCAGGATCTGGAAGAAACATTTGCCAATCTGCACAAGATCAACCTCAAGCTCTACCTAGAGAAGTGTGTGTTCGGTGTCCCGTCCGACAAACTTCTTGGGTTCTTGGTGTCTCAACACGGAATCGAAGCGAATCCTGACAAGATCAAAGCGATTGAGCAGATTGAGGAGCCAAGACGGGTCAAAGACGTCTGTAGGCTCGCCGGCGTTGCCGCTCTAAGTAGGTTCATCTCCAAATCTGTTGAGCGCGCCCTCCCCTTTTTGAAAGTTTTGAAAAGGCGGGTCCAATAAAATGGACTCCGGAGGCATAGGCAGCGCTGCAAGATTGGAAGAGGTACCTCTCCACGCCAATACTAGTCGCGTCTAAACCGCAGGAGCCATTGCTGCTATATCTGGCGGCAACGAATCAAGTGATCAGTGATGCGCTGGTGGTACAGTGAGAATTTGAGGAAGAAGCAGCGGTAGCGGCGGAGCTGTCGGGTGATGTGCTAGAGCTCTCCCCAGCAAGGCCTGATGCCGGCAAGGCGGAACTCCCGGCAGAGCCCGGTCCCAGTGAGACAAAGTCTGCGCAAGTGGGCGAAGTCGAACAGAAGAAGAAGGTGATGCAGCACCCGGTTTATTTTGCCAGTTCCCTCTTGCAGGGGCTAGATCAGAATATTCTGGTATAGAGAAGCTACTTTTCGGCCTCCTTATGGCCTCGAGAAAGCTGCGTGACTATTTCCAAGCACATGAGATCACCGTCGTCACCCGCCTCCCTTTGCAATGAAACTTGCACAACCCGTATGCAACCGGGAGGATTGTGGAGTGGGCGTTGGAACTGTCAAGCTTTGGCCTCAAGTTTGAAAGTACCAACAATCAAGAGTTGAGCCTTGGCAGAATTCATAGCAGAATGGACCTCAATGCCTGATGATGAAATTCAAGAAACTACCCTTCCCGGCAAGGAGACGAGTCATGATTGGATTATGTACTTTGATGAAGCTTTCTCGCTGCAAGGTGCTAGGGCCGGCGTGCTACTCCTCACACCCACCGGAGAGCGCCTCAAGTACGTAGACCAGATGCACTTTCCCCGGGAAAAAATCGACGAACAACACTGCAGAGTATGAGGGATTGCTTGCTGGCCTCAGGATCGCGGCAGACCTTAGAATCAGGAAGCTCATCGTCAAGGGTGATTCACAGCTTGTCGTCAAGCAAGTTAACAAGGATTACCAGAGCCCGTTGATGGAGGCCTATGTGGATGGGGTGAGGAAGTTGGAGGAGCGTTTTGACGGTCTACAAGCAGAGCATGTTCCCCGAGCAGAGAACAACATTGCCGATGACCTGTCGAAACGCGCTGCCCTCAAGTTGCCTGTGGAACCAGGTACCTTTGTGATTCAATTAACCCAGCCATCCGTTGAGCCCTCAGTAGGACAGAACAAGCGAAGGAAGGTGGGTCCCGGCAAGTACTTTCCCGCTAAGCTCCCAGGAGCCGCCGGCAAGGAAGTTGCCGGGTACCCCAAGCTTGCCGGGGAGCAGCAACCTCCGGCAGGGCCCCAAGCCTTGACCGTAGAGGCAGCTGCCCCTATGGCCGAAGATGAGCCTTTGGTCCTTGCCGTCGAGCCCTAGGCTCCGGCATGGGCGCAGCGCACCGTCCGTTTCCTCCAAATAGGGGAACTCCCTGAGGAACAGGAAGAGGCAGAGAAAGTAGCCCGACAGTCCAGCATGTACCAGTTTGTGGATGACGCCCTATACAGAAGGAGACCGAACGGCGTCAAATTGAAGTGCATTCCTCAGGAGGACGGACTGAAGCTGTTGGCAGAGATACGTGGAGGCATGTGTGGCTCCCACATAGGGTCAAGAGCCCTTGCCGGCAAAGCGTTCCGGCAAGGTTTCTTCTGGCACACCGCTCTCCAGGATGCAACTGCACTAGTAACCAAGTGTGAAGCGTACCAGTTCCATTCAAAGAAGCTTCATCAGCCAGCCCAAGCCCGTCAATCAATCCCTCTTTCCTGGCCATTTTCGGTCTAGGGGCTCGACATACTGGGCCCCTTTCCCCGTGCTGTCGGGGCTTTGAGTACTTGTACGTCGCGATCGACAAGTTCACAAAGTGGCCGGAAGTGGAACCGGTGAGAAAGGTGACATCACAATCAGCCGTTAAGTTCTTCAAGGGACTAGTCTGCCATTTTGGTGTGCCGAATAGAGTCATCACCGACAACGGCATGCAGTTCACGAGCTGCACCTTCATGCAGTATATCCAAGACCTCGGCGGCAAGGTTTGTTTTGCTTCTGTTGCTAATCCCAGAAGTAACGGCCAGGCTGAGAGGGCGAATGCCGAAGTGTTGCGAGGCCTCCAGACCAGAACTTTTGGCAGGCTACACAAGTGCGGAAGGCGCTGGATTGATGAGTTACCAATGGTTCTTTGGTCGATTAGAACGACACCAAATCGAGCCACTGGCCAGACACCCTTTGCCCTGGTATACGGGGCAGAAGCAGTTCTCCCCACGGAACTCATATACGGGTCACCTCGATTGCTCGCTTATGATGAGCTTGAGCAAGAGCAGTTGCGCCAAGATGATGTGACGCTGCTTGAGGAAGATTGTCTTCAGGCTGTTGTGCGAGCCGCTCGCTACCCGCAAGCCTTGCGCCGCTACCATACCCGCAAGGTTCACGCCCGAAGCCTTGAGGAAGGCGACCTTGTTCTTCGGCGAGTCTAATCCGCCAAGAGTTCAAACAAGTTGACGCCAAAGTGGGAAGGCCCTTATCGGGTAATATGAGTCACCAGGCCCGGCGCAGTCCGCCTGGAGACCGAGGATGGCATTTCGGTGAGCAATTCCTGGAATATCGAACATCGTCGCAAGTTTTACCCCTAAGGCGTGGTTGCCGGGAGCCCCGACAATGCCCTTTTGTACTAGCCTTGCTGGCAAGGCACGTAACCCTGTGTACAAAGCCAGGCGCAGACCCTGTGCGCAGTCAGGGAAAGAAAACCCTTTAGTATGTACAGTTTCCCGTTGATTTCCATGTTTATGTGTATACGTATATGCATGCTTGTCCAGGATATTGTACTGCTTTTTGATTCCAACAAATGTTAATGGACTGCCAAGGTTCCATGCTCCTGCCCTCTCTTCTTTCCAGCCGCGGTAAGGACGCTTGACCCCGCCAAGGACCCGGCTCCGGCAAGAAGTTGGGAAGACTGCCCGACGCGGCAATCACTGGCAAACCGAACAGATAAAGTTTACCTCTTGCCCATTCATGTTCGTAACCTATGACTTGTGCATTAGAAAACATCGCCACTCTCTTTTAAACTAGGGTGCTCCCATCCCTGGCCCGAACGCTGCTTCGGTCGGAATGGTCGTAGTAGCCCTAGCTAAAAAGAGATTGACGAGGGGCTGGACCCTTTGTCTGTAACCCGGCAGATGTGGTTCTCCGTCAGGCACAGAGGGCACCGGCAGGACAGCTTGCCGGGAGGACTCGTTTATTTGCATTAAGGAAGCGTTTCGCCTCTGCAAGGACGTATACATGCACGGGTTCCTGGCAAGGCTGGTCTTTTTCATTGACATGCTGATACAAGTACGAATGTTATGGGACACAGGCATGGGCTCAAGAGATTACATTATTTAGAAATTAAGATTTGGCAAGTGCGTACAAGCTAAAAGAAAGATAAGTGCCTCGCCATCTCCATTCTTGCCCCTTTCCTCCCAGGTGCGGCAGGTGAAGGCAAAGAAGGGGCGACGGGGAACGCGCCGATGGAGAGCATGGCGAGGATGACCCTCGGCAAGGCACGTGGCCGAGGGAGGAGGGCGATGCAGATGATGGTGCTGCCGCCGATGGTCAGCCCGAGTCGGAATCGGCGTCCTCCCACCCGCTACCCTCGTCGTTGTTGTTGCTGTCCTCCTTATCAGTATCGCCCGAGGAGGAAGTTTCGTTGTCGGTGGAGCTCTCCATGCAGCACCCTAAGCGGGTTCCCAAGTGCCCGAAGACCTTGATGGAAGCAGGCCGTTCTCCATTAATTTGAACTGGAGGACGTGCCCCTTCGATAGGCTATGGGCACAGGCAAAGGTCTTCCACCCACGGCGGAGATACATGACGTGAGGGGCGGGGAAGTCGACGTAGACCCGCATGCCGCCGTTCCCGCAGCCCCTCATGTGCAGCCTCAAGGCCTGTGGCGGGTCGAGCTCCATTTCCCGAGCGAACGGGGTGGGGAGGCGGTGGTGACCGCACACTGGCTTGTACAGCCTGATGAAGAACTCACGGGGCTGGTCTCCGACGTGGCCCTCCATTGGGTGGGCCGCTGGCGGAAGCGCGGCCGGTGTGCTGCCCCGTCCTCCTCTCCCCCGAGCGCCATGGCGGCCTCGGCCTCGCCCCCTCCCTCTTCCTCTCACAGCGGGCTCCGCCGCCATGAGCTCCGGAGGAGGGGGGACACGCTGTCGAGCAGAAGCCCTCGTCGCCTCCATTGGAGCGCCGACATGCCCTCTCACCATGGTGAGTGGAAGAAAGGGGCCAAGTAGGAAGGAGATGAATGCAGGAGGATGCTGTCCCTCTTCCCTTTTTATAGAGGGGCAGGGCCGGGGCTCGGCCCCCCCAACCTAAGGGCGGCTGCCCCACTCGACCAATCCGGCCGCCAGAGGCGTAGGGAATCAGGACCGACCCGCTGCTCCAATCAGCAACGCCCGGCTTCCTTCCTCGGCGTTAAGGCCCGTGCCCTCCGTATCCGCCACCTACCCTCCCCGAGGCATGGGGGACACGTTGTGGGAGGTCCGGAATTAAGATGACAAGTGGGACGACTGTTTCCTGCCACGTGATCGTGGGACGCGGGCGCCGTGAAGGCCGCGACCCGAGTCCACTTTGTAAATGAGTCGCGCCCCTGCGGCTTCCTCTTTTTTATGGGGAAGACACGGGCTGCCTCTGACTATTCACCGCAGGGTGACGCAAGCGCGCTGCGACCGTGCCACGCACGACCCCCATGTCACACACTCAATGCGGGTCGTGGGGAAGCGCAACTGGCGACTGAGGAGGATAAAACTCTGCCACGCGTACCCGCGCACCATTCTGGGCCTAGCCCAACAACGCTTCGCGCTTATGTGTGGCCCAGGCCTGGGGGCTCCTGTCGGTGTACAAAAGTAGGGGCCTTTTTGTACCCCTTTTACTTGTGCACGGACAGTCGTAGCCACGCCTGCGGCCGTGCTTGGTGAGGCAGAAGAAGCAAAGGTACGAGACTGCCAAGGCAGTACTCAAGCCAGAGGCGCGAAGAGCAAAGGGGCAAGATGGACTTCCCCCGGCAAGGCCCTTGCTGGGGCGGCCTACATAGCCCCGGCAAGAGCCTTGCCCGGGCGACTTGCCCAACACCAGCAAGGCCGCCACCCTTGAGCTTGAGAACTCTGACACCATCGACAACATCGAGGCCAAGACTCAGGGGCGCCTGTGGTGGTATGCAGATCTTTGTGAAGACCAAAGGCCTGCGAGTCTAGATAGAAACCAGAAGACGAAGACCCCAAGCAAGATCCGTGCTGGGGACAGACGATGACCCTCGGCAAGATCCTTGCCGATGACGGCCGAAGGCCCCCGGCAAGATCCTTGCCGGGGACGCCTGTGAGACCCCAGCAAGACCCTTGCCGGGGACATCTGCGGGGCCACGGCTAGGCCCGTACCCACCAACATTTCACTGCCCCGCGGCCGTGTCGACGCGGCAACTAGCCCGCCAACTAGGAAAGCACTTGCGTGGTAGAATGCAGCTTCTAGGCCAACTAGTCAAGCGATTCCATGGCGGCATGCAGCTTCTAGGCCAACTAGTCAAGCACCTGCGTGGTGGCATGCAGATCTTCGTGAAGACCCTGTCACCGCACCAGCACAGCAACCAGCCAGCCAGCATGGCGCTGCATGCCTCGTTAGCTTGGACGCGCGTCGAAGTAGGGTGAGGCAGCGACGAACGAGACGAGCTCTGTTGCCGCCCCCGATAAAGCAAGAGGGCACGTAGGCAGCACATTAAATGCGTTTGTCCTACGGAGCCATGCGATAAACTTGTGCACTGTAGATACTTTCCACCTCCTGTGTGCCACTATGGCGACCCCTTTGACATATACAAGGAGGCCCGAGGCGAACCGTGGATGGATTCGGACTTTTTCTGACTGGGCATGCACCACAGCTAGTTCAAGAGGTCAAGAACACCAAATAAACACAGCACAAGAAGGACTAGGGTTTTACGCATCGTTTGCGGCCCGAACCTGGGTAAAGATCCCCTCGCGCTGATCGCTAGACCTGCTCTTCGCGCAGATCCACGCCCCGCCAACCATAGAAGAGATTCTCTGGGATCCCATAGGTGTCTTTTCCCCCGCCAAGAACCGCTAGATCCAATCTAGACACCATCATGGAGGGGTTCACCACTTCCATTGGTGCCTCTCCAATGATGCGTGAGTAGTTTTTTGTAGACCTTCGGGTCCGTAGTTAGTCGCTAGATGGCTTCCTCTCTCTCGTTTGATTCTCAATACAATGGTCTCTTGGAGATCAATATGATGTAACTCTTTTTGCGGTGTGGTTGTTGGGATCGGATGAACTTTGAGTTTATGATAAGATCTATCTTTTTTATATCCATGAAAGTTATTTGAGTTTCTTTGATCTCTTATATGCATGATTGCTTATAGCCTCATATTTGTTCTTCGATATTTGGGTTTTGTTTGGCCAACTTGATCTATTTATCTTGTAATGGGTAGAGGTGTGTTGTAGTGGGTTCGATCTTACGGTGCTTGATACCAGTGACAAAAGGGGAACCTACACGTATGTATCGTTGGTACTAAGGATAAAACGATGGGGTCTATTTCTACATAAATAGATCTTGTCTACATCATGTCATCGTTCTTATTGCATTACTCCGTTTCTCCATGAACTTAATACACTAGATGCATGCTGGATACCGGTCGATGTGTGGAGTAATAGTACTAGATGCAACCAGGAGTCGGTCTACTAATCTTGGACGTGATGCCTATATAATGACCATTGCCTAGATATCGTCACGATTATTTGAAGTTCTATCAATTGCCCAACAGTAATTTGTTTACCCACCGTTTGCTATTTTTCTCGAGAGAAGCCACTAGTGAAACCTACGGCCCCCAGGTCTCTTTCTCATATTATTTTCCTTTGCGATCTATTTTCCCTTGCTTTTATTTTCAGATCTATTAAACCAAAAATACAAAAATACCTTGCTGCAATTTATTCCTATTTATTTTATTTGGCGTTCGATCTATCAATCTACTACAATTTATTCATGTATGTTTGCCTATCTTGGGCGCCGTACCTGAAAGGAATTGACAACCCTATTTACACGTCGAGTTGCGAGTATTTGTTATTTGTGTGCAGGTGCTGTTTACGTTGTGTTGCTTGGTTCTCCTACTGGTTCGATAACCTTGGTCTCATAACTGAGGGAAATACCTACCGCTGCTGTGCTGCATCATCCCTTCCTCTTTGGGGAAATACCGATGTAGCTTCAAGCCGCATCAAAAGGAATTTCTGGCGTCGTTGCCGGGGAGGATCTTCAACATATACCAGGTTCCTAATCACAAATCTCATCTCCTCACAATTTACATTATTTGCCATTTTCCTCGTGTTTTCCTCTCCCCCACTTGACAAAAAAATTGCCGTTTTATTCGCCCTCTTTTTCGTTCGTCGTTTTCTCGTTTGATCTATCCTTTGCTTGCAATCATGAGTGATTTCGGTATGGCACCAACAGATGATGGCCTAACTTCTAAGATGGGACATACGGGCACTCTGGATGCTAAAAATTTTATCTTGGGGCAAGTGAATGTTATGGGAAAATAATGTATCTAAGAATTTTTCAATTGTGTTGGAAATCTAAGTCTTGATGATGCTCATATACTTAGAACTACTATATCTTACACGGCTGCTATCTCAGCAATAGTTCTGAAAATTGAAAGCAAATTTATCCGTACTCATCCTACTTCGCAAAGATTTTTTTGAGTTTCCCGTTATAAAGAATCCTAAAGCTAAAAAGTTGGCCACTCTCGTTCTTATGAATGAATTTGACTACATAATACGGGAAGCTAGGGAAATCTTTGATTTTTTTGGTATGAATCATGAAAAGCCCATGATAGATGAAATTCTTTACAATAGTGATTATGCGCTAAGGCATTTTCTTGGGGATAATAAAATATTTAATGAGAATCTTAAAAAATAAGTCCCCATTTTAGATATAATGCAACAAGTTTTCAATAATATTAATCAACATCACTCTTGGATTGTTGCGGGAAATCAAAGGGGATATGATGAAAACCAACTTATTAATGCTAAGGTTTCTACGGATAATATGTTTTATGTTGTCTTTACAAAACCTCATGACAAGAACACCCTTGAGGAAATTAAGAACAAAGATGACAAAACATAGATCCTTGCTTTATGCCTAGTTAGGGGCGTAAAACTATAGCGCTTGTTGGGAGGCAACCCAATGAATAATTTATTTATTTTTTGCTTTTTGCTTTCTATTCTTGAGTGTTAGCACAATTATGATACTGTTATGATTGTGTTTTTTGTGTTTTAATTAGTGTTTGTGCCAAGTAAAGCCTTTAGGATCTTCTTGGGTGATAGTTGTTTGATCTTGCTGAAAAACAAATTTTTTTGCGCTCACGAAAACAATTCTCATTTTTTACCAGAGTGTGATAAAATGCCAATTCTTTTTGCAGAAGATTAATATACAAATTTATCACGTGGTCCAACATTTTTCAGAATTTTTGGAGTTTAAGAAGTATTCGAAATATTCAGATTACTATAGACTATTCTGTTTTTGACAGATTTTGTTTTCTTTGCGTTGTGTGCTTGTTTTGCTGATTCTATGGTTTTCTTTGATGGGTTTTTGCCATAGAAAAGTTGGAATACAGTAGATATAATGCAAGAACAAAATATTAATTGGTTTTCTATAGTACTTATAATAGTGATTTACTTTCTTATACTAACGGATCTCACGAAGGTTTTGTTTGAGTTTTGTGTGATTGAAGTTTTCAAGTTTTGGGTTTCTTACGCTGGATGAAGGAATAACAAGTAACAAGAGCCTAAGCTTGGGGATGCCCCGGCATCCCAAGCTATTATCCAAAAGAGGGCAAGCAACTAAGCTTGGGGATGCCCCGAGTGGCATCCCCTCTTTCTTCTAACGACCATCGGTATATTACTCAAAGCTATATTTTTATTCGTCACATACTATGTGATTTGCTTGGAGCGTCTTGTATGATATGAGTCTTTGCTTGTTTTATTTTCTGTTTTAAGTCTTGATTCCTTGATGGACACACCTATTTGAGAGAGCCAAAATTATGCCATGACTTGTTAAAATTGCTCTCTATGGTTCACTTAAATTTTTATGAGCTATGGATTTGCTCTACTGCTTCACTTGTATCTTTTTGAGCACGGTGTGCTTTACTATTTTTGAAGAAATGCTCTCTTGCTTCACTTAGATTTATTTGAGAGTTAGTAAAATTTTCAAGAAGTTCTCTCTTGCTTCATTTAAATTAATTTGAGGGAAAGAAAAAAATGCTCATGATCTTCACTTATATTTGTATGAGCTTATCAAAAGCAACACATGAAAATTAGTCCCAGAGTGATAGATATCCAAGAAGGATATAATAAAAACTTTCATGAAGATCATTGAACAAAATAAACTTGATTCTTAGTAATATTTTTGAGATATGATGATGTGATATGTGAGTCATGTTGATGAGTAATTAAGCTTTAGTAAGAATATTGGTGTTAAGGTTTGTGATTCCCAATGCAAGCACGAAAGTCAATAATTATGCAATGAAACTATATCCTACTTGTAGTGCATTATTTGGTGTAAATTATGCTTAATGCTTGCTTATGAGATTATTCGTTTCTTGGTTGGTCGCTTCTCAATCTTTTGCTAGCCTTCATTTTGCACTAAGTATGATCACTACTTGTGCATCCAAAACCCTTTAAACCAGTTTTGCCACATGAGTCCACTATATCTACCAATATGCGGTATTCTTCTGCCGTTCTAAGAAAATTTGTATGTGTCATCTCTAATTTTCAAAATAAATTTCTCTTTTGTGTGCACGTAACGCTCGCGAGGCGGTGAGGGGTGGCTAATATTTTCCATGCTAGATGTGTTATTCTCACGATGAGTGTTTATTCACTTTTCATTGCACGAGAGTAAGGCAAAGGTATTGGGTATGCCCAGTCCCGAAATGAAAATGAATTTACTTTATGTTGTCAAATAATAAATTCCATGGAAAGTGTTGGTATGGACGGCACCCGTGGATACTGTTAGCCATGGAAAGTGAAAGTATGGTTGAAAAAGGAATAAACTTTAATTTCTGTTTGGGAACCGCCTATGATATATCTAGCATGGAAAGTGTTGGTAACTCTAAGTCATTTTCGTTGGTGGGAAAGGCACACCTCCAAATTTTTCACTTTGACCTTTGGCACCTCTATAAATCCATACTTCCCTCCGCGAAGGGCCTTTCTTTTACTTTATGCAATTTTTATTTTTGAATTTGAGTCTCCATCTTCTCTTATAAAAGCACCAACTAGGTGGCACAATGATCGTACTTGAGCATTGGGTGTAGCTAATATGCGAGTGTATTTCATGAATGGATCAATGATTGAGCATGATGGGCTAGGGATAACTTATTTTAGCATTGATATTTTGAAAGACATGGTTGCTTGTTGATATGCTTGAGTATTTAAGTTATCATGTCAAAACTAGACTCTTGCTTTGAACAATATAAAAGTCCAAATGTCCATGCTATAAAGAAAAGAATATGATATGACATGTTAGGCAGCATTCCACATCAAAAATTCTGTTTTTATCATTTACCTACTCGAGGACGAGCATGAATTAAGCTTGGGGATGTTGATACGTCTCCAACGTATCTATAATTTTTTATTGTTCCATGCTGTTATATTATCAATCTTGGATGTTTTATAATCATTTTATAGTCATTTTATATCATTTTTTGGTACTAACCTATTGACATAGTGCCAAGTGCCAGTAGTTGTTTTCTACATGTTTTTTACATCGAGGAAATCAATACCAAACGAAGTCCAAACGCAGCGAAACTTTTTGGAGATTTTTTTGGACCAGAAGACATCCAGTGGGCCGAAGAAGCACCTGGGAGGTGCTCCGAGGGGGGCACAACCCACCAGGGCGCGCCTGGGGCCTAGGCGCGCCCAGGTGGGTTGTGCCCGCCTCGGGTGCCCCCTGAACCGCCTCTTTACTCTATAAATACCCCAATATTCAAGAAACCCTAGGGGAGTCGACGAAAATCAATTCCAGCCACCGCAGAGTCCAGAACCACCAGATCCAATCTAGACACCATCACGGAGGGGTTTACCACTTCCATTAGTGCCTCTCCGATGATGTGTGAGTAGTTCTTTGTAGACCTTCGGGTTCGTAGTTAGTAGCTAGATGGATTCCTCTCTCTCGTTTGATTCTCAATACAATGGTCTCTTGGAGATCCATCTGATGTAACTCTTTTTGCGGTGTGTTTGTTGGGATCGGATGAACTTTGAGTTTATGATCAGATCTATCTTTTTTATATCCATGAAAGTTATTTGAGTTTCTTTGATCTCTTATATGCTTGGTAGCTTATAGCCTCGTATTTCTTCTCCGATATTTGGGTTTAGTTTGGCCAACTTGATCTATTTATCTTGCAATGGGAAGAGGTGCTTTGTAGTGGGTTCGATCTTACGGTGCTTGATCCCCATGACAGAAGGGGAACCGACACGTATGTATCGTCGCTACTAAGGATAAAACGATGGGGTCTATTTCTACATAAATAGATCTTGTCTACATCATGTATTCGTTCTTATTGCATTACTCCGTTTCTCCATGAACTTAATACACTAGATGCATGCTGGATAGCGGTCGATGTGTGGAGTAATAGTAGTAGATGCATGCAGGAGTCGGTCTACTAATCTTGGACGTGATGCCTATATAATGATCATTGCTTGGATATTGTCATGATTATTTGAAGTTCTATCAATTTCCCAACAGTATTTTGTTTACCCACCGTTTGCTATTTTTCTCGAGAGAAGTCACTAGTGAAACCTATGGCCCCCGGGTCTCTTTCTCATATTATTTACCTTTGCGATCTATTTTCCCATGCTTTTATTTTCAGATCTATTAAACCAAAAATACAAAAATACCTTGCTACAATTTATTGATGTCCGTTTGCCTATCTTGGGCGCCGTACCCGAAAGGGATTGACAACCCCTTTTACACGTCAGGTTGCGAGTATTTGTCATTTGTGTGCAGGTGTTGTTTACGTTGTGTTGCTTGGTTCTCCTACTGGTTCGATAACCTTGGTCTCATAACTGAGGAAATACCTAACCCTGATGTGCTGCATCATCCCTTCCTCTTTGGGGAAATACCGACGTTGCTTCAAGCCGCATCAAGCATCTTTTTGTAAGAGATTGGGGAGGCCTAGAAATTTTAGAGAAGTCTTCAATAAATCTCCTGTAGAGACCAACATGACCAAGGAAACTTCTTATACCTTTGATATCTTTAGGACATGAGATTTTCTCAATTGCATCAACTTTAGCTTTATCAACTTCAATACCTCTTTCGGAGATTTTATGCCCCAAGACAATACCCTCATTAACCATAAAGTGACACTTCTCCCAATTCAAGACAAGATTAGTTTCTTCACATCTCCGCAAAACTCGATCAAGGTTGCTTAAGAAATCATCAAAAGAAGTTCCGTATACGGAAAAATCGTCCATGAAAACCTCAACAATCTTTTCACAAAAGTCAGAGAATATAGCGGTCATACATCTTTGAAAGGTAGCGGGTGCATTACATAAACCAAAAGTCATATGTCTATAAGCAAATGTACCAAAAGGGCATGTAAAAGTATTTTTTCTTGATCCTCTTGTGACACAGGTATTTGGGAAAAACCAGAGTATCCATCTAGAAAGCATAAGTGTGTATGTTTTGATAGTCTTTCTAAGATTCGATCAATAAAAGGTAAATGATAATAGTCTTTCCTAGTAGCTTTGTTTAGTTTTCTAAAATCGATTACCATTCTATAACATGTGATGATTCTTTGTGGGATAAGTTCATTTTTATCATTAGGAACAACAATAATACCACCCTTTTTTGGGACACAATGAACAGGACTTATCCATCTACTATCAGCAATAGGATAGATTATACCTGCTTCTAGTAGCTTTAATATTTCATTTCTTACCACTTCCTTCATCTTAGGATTTAACCTTCTCTGGTGATCAACAACTAGTTTAGCATCAGGTTTCATATTAATTTTATGCTGACATAGAGTGGGACTAATGCCCTTAAGATCATTAAGAGTATATCCAATAGCGGCACGGTGCTTCCTCAGAGTTTTCAACAATCTCTTCTCTTCATGCTCTGAAATGTTAGCACTAATAATAACATGATAATATTTTTTCTTTTCATCAAGATAAGCATATTTCAAATATCAGGCAATTGTTTAATATCAAACACGGGATCACTCTTGGTGGAAGAGGGTCTCCAAGAGCCTCAACAGGCATATTATGTTTCAAACATGCATTTGTTTAAAAAATATCTCATCTATTTCATTTCTTTCATTCATATGCATGTAATTCTCATGGTCTAGCAAATATTTTTCTAACGGATCAGTAGGAGGCATGGCAATAGAAGCAAGACCAATAATTTAATCTTTACTAGGTAATTCTTTATCACGAGGTTGTCTACAGAATTTGGAGAAATTAAACTCATGAGACACATCACCAAAACTTACACTAACAGTTTCTCTCTCACAATGTATCTTAGCATTAACAGTGTTTAGGAAAGGTCTACCAAATATAGTGGGACAAAAATCATCTTGTGGGGAACCCAGAACTAGAAAATCAGTAGGGTATTTTATTTTCCCACACAAGACTTTAACATCTCTAACAATCCCGAGTGGTGTGATAGCATCTCTATTAGCAAGTTTAATAGTAACATCAATATCTTCTATTTCAGCAGGTGCAATATCATTCATAATTTCTTGATATAAAGTAAACGGGATTGCACTCACACTAGCACCCAAATCACATAAGCCATGATAACAATGATATCCTATTTTAACAGAGACAACAGGCATGCCAACAACATGTCTATGCTTATGTTTTTCATCGGGTTTAGCAATTCTAGTGGCTTCATCACAGAAGTAAATAACATGCCCATCAATATTTTCAACCAAGAGATCTTTAACCATAGCAACATTTGGTTCAACTTTAATTTGTTTAGAGGGTGTAGGTGTTCTTGTATAACTCTGGGGCATGAATATAACACTGACTTAAGCCTCCCCCAAGCTTGAGAGGTACTTTCTCCTTCATGAGGCCAAAAATTTATATATATATAATTCCGATCACGATGAACCACATGCATAGGATAAAACTTTTGATGTAATTCCAATTTCATTCAGTTGTTATTCCAAGCTCCAGTATCATCACATAGCCTATACCATGTCAATGCATTTCCCTTCAAAGATAAAGGGAAGACCTCCTCTTGACTTCATCTTTGGGTAAACCTGCAACCTTAAATAATCCACAAACTTCATCCACATAGATTAGATGCATATCAAGATGTAGTGTTCCATCTCCTGCATAAGGATTAGCTAGCAGTTTCTCTATCATACCCGAAGGAATTTCGTAATAAATATTTTCAGTAGGTGCAGTAGGTTGAGGGACAACTCTTTGTTCTTCCGGTCGGGATGAAGATACCCCAAACAAGCCCCTCAAAGGATCATTTTCCATAGTGACAAGTAAAAATAAATTTCAGCAAGTAATATAAATTTTTCCTTACCAAATTCCACTCACCAAAGGTGCTTCACTCCCCGGCAACGGCGCCAGAAAAGATTCTTGATGACCCACAAGTATAGGGGATCAATCGTAGTCCTTTTGATAATTAAGAGTGTCGAACCCAATGAGGAGTAGAAGGAAATTACAAGCGGTTTTCAGCAAGGTATTCTCTACAAGCACTGAAATTATCGGTAACAGATAGTTTGGTAGTAAGATAATTCGTAACGGGTAACAAGTAACAAGTTTAGCAAAGGTGCATCAAGGTGGGCCAATACTTTTGATAGCAAAGGATAAGCCTAGATGAACTCTTATATAAAGCAAAGCGCTCCCGGGGACACATGGGAATTATCGTCAAATTAGTTTTCATCATGCTCATATAATTTGCATTCGTTACTTTGATAATTTGATATGTGGGTGGACCGGTGCTTGGGTGTTGTCCTTACTTGGACAAGCCTCCCACTTATTATTAACCCCTCTCACGAGCATCCGCAACTACAAAATAAGAATTAAGATAAATCTAACCATAGCATGAAACATGTGGATCCATATCAGCCCCTTACGAAACAACGCATAAACTAGGGCTTAAGCTTTTGTCACTCTAGCAACCCATCATCTACTTGTTACTTCCCAGTGCCTTCCCCTAGGCCCAAATCATGGCGAAGTGTCATGTGGTCGACATTCACATAACTCCACTAGAGGAAACACAACATACATCTCATCAAAATATCGAAAGAATACCAAATTCACATGATTACTTATAACAAGACTTCTCACATGTCCTCAGGAACAAACGTAACTACTCACAAAGCATGCTCATGAGATCAGAGGGGTATTGAATATCATTAAGGATCTGAACATATGATCCTCCACCAAATAAACCAACTAGCATCAACTACAAAGAGTAATCAACACTACTAGCAACCCACAGGTATCAATCTGAAGTTTTGAGACAAAGATTGAATACAAGAGATGAACTAGGGTTTGAGAGGAGATGGTGCTGGTGAAGATGTTTATTAAGATTGACCTTCCCCTGGTGAGAGGATCATTGGTGGTGACGATGGCTTCGATTTCGCCCTGCGGGAGGGAAGTTTCCCCGGCATAATTGCTCTGCTGGAACCCTAGAATGCTTCTGCCCAGGTTCTGCCTCGAGACGGCGGCGCTCCATCCTGAAAGCTTTGTTATGATTTTTTTTCAGGTCAAAACCTTTAATATAGCAGAAGATGAACACCGGGGGCTGGCCAGGGGGCCCACAAGCTCGGGAGGCGCGCCCTGGGGAATAGGGCGCGCCTCCCAGGCATGTGGCCACCTGGTGGGTCCCCTTCTATTGTTTCTTTACCCTATATTTTTTATATATTCCAGAACAATTCTCCATAAAGTTTCCAGACATTGGAGTTGTGCAGAATAGGTATCTTAGATTTGCTCCTTTTCGGTCCAGAATTCCAGCTGCCGGCATTCTCCCTCTTCATGTAAATCTTGTAAAATAAGAGAGAAAAGGCATAAGTATTGTACCATAATGTGAAGTAACAGCCCATAATGCAATACATATCAACATAAAAATATGATGCAAAATGGACGTATCAGTTCACTAGGGTGATTACTTAAAAGATTAAGTACCTCAGTTAGACAAAGGTTTCTATCCTTGGAGGAGATGAAGAGATTGGTGTAAATCGTTACACAAATTATTTTTTGTAAAGGTTACACTAGACAACTTCATGGCTGATATAAATAAACTATCGGGCTATACATTTTTTAAATAGTTTCAGAAAATGAACGTAATTGTGGATTTTATGAATGATATAGATTAAGGCTTGAGAGTCTTCAATATAATATAATTTGGATCAATAGAAGTTATTGATAAACTATGGTGTAAATTCCAAACGATATTAACTATATACAAATATAGTTAATAGACTATATGGAGATATAGTGTTACTATAAAAATGGACTATATAGATATATAGTGTTACCGTAAAACTAATATATGAATTACACAAGAAAAACCAGATATTACTGACACAAACAACATTGGGATTTGAAGAGCATCAAGTCTAGTGACAAACACTACTAGGGAAAAGCTTATACACAGAATCTTACCAGCAGCGCGGTCTAAAACAAGGCGCTACTGCTACTTAGCAGTAGCGCGCGGAAATAAACCGCGCTACTGCTAGCCGCGTAGCAGTAGCGCGCTAGGTGAAAACAACGCTACTACTACAATTGCCACGACGTAGCCACCAGACTAGGTATAGTAGTAGCGCCGGTTTTGCAAACGCGCTACTGACAACGAACTTAGCAGCAACGCTTTTCTCCCACAGTCGCTACTGCTAAGTTTAGTCTCTAATTAAGTTTAGTCCCACCTCGCTCCGCGAACAGGGTGGTTACCACCTTAAATACGTTATTTCTCAAACCATCACAACCACTTGGTCTTCATTGAACTCTATGTGTAGGATCTCTATTCCGCAATAGGGATCTTCACCGGTTCTTAAACCGGGCAAGATTCCTATTGAAAATTTTGATTCTACACAAAAAGGTCATTGATGACCAATGTATTTTTGTTTTTGTTTTTTACATGCTTAGCCTTAGCAGTAGCGCCTTTTTGCTTGAAGAGCACTATTGCTATGTTGCTTAGCGGTAGCGCTTTGTCTCAAAGCGCGCTACTAGTAAAGGCCATCCTATCTTCCCCAACCGTCCGCCCCCACTCTCCCTCTCCACTCTCACTCTCCCCCGCACCCCCCGTCGTCCGCCGCCGCTGCCGTTCCCCGACCACCGTCGTCGCCCGCCACCGCCGACGCTCCTGCTCCTCCTCCACTGAGGTAGTCCCTCCTTCCCTCCTCCTCCCTCCTCCCTCCTCCTCCTGTCTCCTCCCTCCTCCCTACCGCGCCCCTCCCTCCTCCTCAGGCCGCCCCCTCCTCCCTCCTCCTTTGGCCAAGCCCTCCGCCGGCAGCCCTCCTCCCTCCTCCCCTCCTCCTCCTCCTCTGGCCTGCCCCCACATCCCTCCTCCCTCCTCCTCCGGCCAAGCCCTCCGCCGGCAGCCCTCCTCCCCCTCCTCCTCTCTCCTCCCTCCTCCCACCGACCCTCCCTCCTCCTCCCACTGCCCCTCCCTCCTCCTCCAGCCCGCCCCATCCTCCCTCCTCCCTCCCAACTAGTTAAAATTTTATTACTGTTCTTAGTTGAATTAGTAAGTGCTTAGTTGAATTAGTAAGAAAATAAATTATTTTTATTTATGGTACGTGCTTAGTTGAACTAGTTAAATTAATAGAACTAGTTTGTTTTTAGTAAGAAAATTTAGGTATATGAGATTTGATGATCTAATTAAAATTTTACTATAGAACTAGTTTATTTTTAGTACTAAAATTAATAGAACTAGTTTATTTTTAGTAAGTGCTTAGTTGAATTAGTTGAATTAGATGAATTAATAGAACTAGTTGAATTTATGTCATTATCTCTTTGTCATCAAAGAATGCTATATGAGATTTGATGATCTAATTAAAATTTTACTCGGTGGAATATGTAGGCTTTGTAGAGTCGTGTCTCCTTGGAGTGATCGTCATTCGAGCTTCCTCTACTTCCTCTACACCCGAGTCGGTGAGCTAAAAGTCCACCTCCTCCTTCTCCACTCCTCGGTGTTGAATAGAGTAGAACTAGGGTATTTAGTTATGCTTCTTAACCAAATGAAATGTTTAGATTATAAGATATATTGAAATGTTTTTGTCAATATTGAACCATTGAAATGCAATGAGCACCAGTTTATGCTCATGTGTGAAATGTTGATTCATTTATGAGTGACCTATGTTTTGCTGGAGTGTTGATTCATTTCCGCTCTGGCAAATTTCATGCGCTCGATATGTCCTATTTTAGCAAAGGTCATGCCGGATTTTTTCATGAATTTAAGCATGACTTGTGCTAGAATATGTAGGAAATATCGAGTGCCCCGGATTTGTGTGTTGAGTTTCCTGCTAGTTGCCTTCGATCGATTTTCAATTAATGTTTCAACTATGAACATAGCAAATGTCTGACAACAAAAAGGATTTCGGTATTTGCGAATACTGCGAAGACGAGCGCGGCCTGTGCGACAGAATCTTCCTAGTTGATGATAGGCGCTTCAACATCAAGCTGGATGAGACCTTCGAAGTGGATACAGTAAGTCACAACGACAAGTCTTTTTTTCATAATTAAGCATGATTTTTGCTTCATTTGCTTCAACTTATAATTTAAATTTTTTACTATTCTACTAGTGTATCCCCTGCCATGCAAGAGTTTTTGGATAAGATAGGTTTCAGTCCTATGAAAACTATGGAGGTAAAGAGAGTTTACTTGAAGACCGAGCATGGTTATACTTTCGACGCAAAATTATACAATGCAGACACCTACACCTATTTTGAATGCGAAACTTGGCAAGCACTATGCAAGGCTTATGCATTTGAGCCTGATATGGTTATCACCTTTGATATTCGTCCGGAAGATGATATTGAAGGTAATAGAGACATCTGGGTCGATGTGCAGACGCCTCCAGTTCTACCACTATGTGAGTTTCTCAACCATATTTATGTATTGGATATTGTTTATTCAAAAATAGTTGACAACTAATTTCTATTGACAACTTATTTCCATTCAAGCAAACATGTCCGGCGCTTGGTAGACATGACCGTCCACTGTCCCGGGGCTGAACTAAACTGCAAGGAGATAGGTCATTATGTTTCATGGCTTCAGGATCTTGATGCTATCAAGACAAATTATTTTCCTGGACTTAAAAATCTTAGTACTCAAAACGTGCGACCAATAGTGTTCGTATTGAACTACGGTCACATCTATGTAGGAAAGATGGTAAGATTTTTACTATTTGTCCTCAGTGCATCTTTTGCATACATTATTTTTAAGCTAAACTTCATTGCTAAGTATGTTACTGTGATGTTCTTCAACAGGGACTCCCGATGAATGTTGTGCCTCATTGGATCGAGACTAAAGGTCGCATGAGAATGGTTAGTTTACGGCCAGGACATCCTACGTTGCACTTTAGTGCATTAAGGATTTCTCAAAGCGAGGAAGTCTTAATAGTCAAAGACTGGAGCAAAATTGTGAAGGATCACAGAGAAGTACAAGGGGGCAACAATCAGAAGCACAGCCCACAATTAGGAGACAGGTTCGTCTGCATGCTCCAATATGATGAAGCAGGAGTGCTACACATGTTTTATGCTATTTTACCCGAGAGAGAGCAGTAGGAGTGATTAGCTAGTTAGAATGAGTTTGAAGATGATGATGTGCTACACTATGACTATGATGATTAAATAGCTAGTGTTGGTGGTAATGACTATGATGATTATTATTAGCTAGTGTTGGTGGTGATTAGATAGCTACCGTAGCTAGTGTTGGTGGTCATTAGCTAGCTAGAATGAGTTTGAAGATGATGATGTGCTACACTATGACTATGATGATTAAATAGCTAGTGTTGGTGGTAATGACTATGATGATGATTACATAGCTTGTGTTGGCGGATTAGATTCAAGTGGAGGCAACATGTGGTGCACATCGAAAGTACTACTAGTCCAAACTACATCAAGTTTGGATTAGTAGTATACTTTCGGCATGCACCACATGTTGCCTCCACTTGAACCTAATACACCTTCATTTCCGACACTGTTATGAACATAATGATATAACAACCTCATAATTGATAGTGTACCAAAATTTGTATAACGGCGTATAAATACACTAAAAATAAAAAAATGAAAAACAGAATACTAGTAGCGATGGACAGGAAAAACGCTACTACTAGTTAGATTAGCAGTATCACTGGAATAAACACGCGCTGCGGCTATGTCTTAGCAGTAGCGTGTGCCGCACGTGCTACTGCTAAGGAATAGCTGTAGCGCCTTACTAGTAGCGCGGTTTCTCGCGCTACTAGTAGGCATTAAACCCGCGCTACTACTAGACTTTTCCCTAGTAGTGAAAGGCTCTACCATTAGCAAAGCATGAGCAACACCAGATAGCCGTGGATGCTAGAAAAGCATGCAACTAGAATATTGACTCTAGTGCAAATGGGAGACTGTTGGAAATATGCCCTAGAGGCAATAATATTGTATTATTATATTTTCATATTCATAATTAAAGACTTTATATTATATGCTATAACTGGTATGATCCTGGAATATGCAATTCAGTTGAAAACTCATATGCACGTGTGGAATAATAAATAGTTAAATAAAAGGTTCCTCATCTTGCCTCTAGGACTATCTCAAGTGTTGTTGGTGATTGATACGTCTCCAACGTATCTATAATTTGTGTTTGTTCCATGTTGTTATATTATCATTTTAGATGTTTTACAATCATTTTATAGCAACTTTACATCATTTTTTGGGACTAACCTATTGACATAGTGCCCAGTGCCAGTTGCTGTTTTTGCTTGTTTTTTACTTCGCAGAAAAACAATACCAAACGGAGTCCAAACGCAGCGAAACTTTTTGGAGAATTTTTCTGGGCCAGAAGACACCTGATGGGCCAAAGAAGTGCCAGAGGGGGGGCTCCGAGGGGAGAACAACCCACCAGGGCATGCCCAGGTGGGTTGTGCCCACCTCGGTGGCTCCTGCGCTGCCTCTTCGCCCTATAAATCTCCATATATTCCAAAAACACTAGGGGAGTCGACAAAACACAATTCTAGCAGGCGTAAGTTCCAGAACCACGAGATCCAATCTAAACACCATCACGGAGGGGTTCATCATCCTCATTGGTGCCTCTCCAATGATGTGTGAGTAGTTCATCATAGACCTACGGGTCCATAGGCAGTAGCTAGATGGCTTCCTCTCTCTCTTTTGATTCTCAATACAATGGTCTCTTGGAGATCTATTTGATGTAACTCTTTTTGCGGTGTGTTTGTTGGGATCCAATGAACCTTGATTTTATGATCAGATCTATGTCCATGAATATTATCTGAGTCTTCTTTTGATCTCTTATATTGATGATTATTTATAGCCTCGTATTTCTTCTTCAAATCTTTGGTCTAGTTAGGCCAACTAGATCGATTTTTCATGCCATGGGAAGAGGTGCTTTGTGATGGGTCCGATCGTGTGGTGTTCTTTCCCAGTGAAAGAAGAGGCAGCAAGACACGCATGTATCATTGCTATTAAGGATAACAAGATGGGGGCTATTCCTACATGAATAGATCTCGTCTACATCATGTCATCATTCTTATTGCATTCCTCCGTTTCTCCATGAACTTAATACACTAGATGCATGCTGGATAGCAGTCTATGTATGGAGTAATAGTAGTAGATGCAGGCAGGAGTCGGTCTACTAATCACGGACGTGATGCCTATATATTGATCATTGCCTTGGGTATCGTCATAATTATTTTATCTTCTATCAATTGCCCAATAGTATATTGTTTACCCACCGTGTGCTATTTCTTGAGAGAAGCCACTAGTGAAATCTACGTCCCCCTGGTCTATTCTTTATCATATTTGCTTTCCGATCTATTATTTGTCACTTTTATTTTCCGATCTATTATTCCAAAAACCCAAAAATACCTTGCTGCACTTTTTTATTACTTATTTTATTTCATGTTTTATCGAGAGATATTTATCCAATCTACCACAAATCAATCTATCTTTTTACCGTGGAGGGATTGACAACCCCTCTTACGCTTCAGGTTGCAAGTATTTGTTCTTTGTGTGCAGATACCTTTTACATAGTGTTTCTTGGTTCTCCTACTGGATTGATGCCTATGTTTCCTAACTAATCAAAATACCAACCGTAGTTGTACTACATCATCCCTTCCTCTTTGGGGAAATACCGACGTACTTCAAGCGACATCAAAAGGAATTTCTAGCGCGGTTGCCGGGAGACATCATCAAAATCTATCAGGTTCCTAATCACAAATCTCATCTCCTTGCAATTTACATTATTTGCCATTTGCCTCTCGTTTTGATCTCCCCCACTTCACAAAAATTTGCGGTTTTATTCGCCTTCTTTTTCGTTCACTGTTTTCTCATCAGATCTATCTTTTTTTTTGCATTCTCGTTACCTACTTCATTGCCATGACTAGTACGATTACCCCTCCTTTGTCACCAGATTTTGAAGTTCTATACATCAAGCAGAAACAAGGAGAAATTTTGAAAGATGTTTTGTATAGGTTAATGGAATCCTATCACATCTGTAATCTGAAGGGGGCGCTAAAATTTTGCTTTGCAACTTTTATATAGGGTTGACTTTGCAGCATAGAAAACTCTTGGATTTTGCCACAAAAGGGAATTTTATTGAGCTTGATGCCAATGCTGCTTATGAAATCCTAAAGGGAATTTTGGGAGTTCCACCAACCAAAAAGGGTTTTTGTTTTACACAAGAAGGCGTTCAAATTTTAGTAAAATGGAGAGATTTGCATAAACATATGGTTGAGTTACAAAAATATAATGAACCTCTCAAACATATTAGTGGAAACTAGAACCGCATGAACACTTTGATTACTCTTTGCAATAAGCGGTTGGATATTTTAGATCTCAAGATGGTTTCTTTTCCTGAGAATTTGGGGAAGCGTAAAGTGAAGGAAATATGCCCTAGAGGCAATAATAAATTTGTTATTTTATATTTACTTATATCATGATAAATGTTCATTATTCATGCTAGAATTGTATTAACCGAAAACTTGATATATGTGTGGATACATAGACAAAACACCGTGTCCCTAGTAAGCCTCTACTAGACTAGCTCGTTAATCAAAGATGGTTAAGTTTCCTAAATATGGACATGTGTTGTCATTTGATGAACGGGTTCACATCATTAGGAGAATGATGGACAAGACCCATCCATTAGCTTAGCATATTGATCATTCAATTTTATTGCTATTGCTTTCTTCATGTCAAATACATATTCCTTCGACTAAGAGATTATGCAACTCCCGGATACCGGAGGAATACCTTGTGTGCTATCAAACGTCACAACGTAACTAGGTGATTATAAAGATGCTCTACAGGTCTCTCTGAAGGTGTTTGTTAGGTTAGCATAGATCGAGATTAGGATTTGTTACTCTGAGTATCGGAAAGGTATCTCTAGGCCCTCTCGGTAATACACATCATAAGAAGCCTTGCAACCAATGTGACTAATGATTTATTTGCGAGATGATGCATTACGGAACTAGTAAAGAGACTTGCTGGTAACGAGATTGTACTAGGTATGAAGATACCGACGATCGAATCTCGGGCAAGTAACATACCAATGACAAAGGGAATACCGTATGTTATCATTACGGTTCGACCGATAAAGATCTTCGTAGAATATGTAGGAACCAATACGAGCATCCAGGTTCCGCTATTGGTTATTGACCGAAGAGGTGTCTCGGTCATGTCTACATAGTTCTCAAACCCGCAGGGTCCGCACGCTTAACGTTCGATGACGATTTTGTATTATATGATTTAGTGATCGAATGTTGTTCGGAGTCCCAGATGAGATCATGAACATGACGAGGAGTCTCAAAATGGTTGAGAGGTAAATATTGATATATACGACGATAGTAATCGGACACAGGAAGTGTTCTGGAGGGTACCGGGTACATATGAGGTCACCGGAAGGGGTTCCGGGCACCCCCTGCAAAGATATGGGCCTGATGGGCCAACAGGGGAAACGCAGCAGCCAGCAGGGGCTGCTGCACCCCCCATATGGGCCGCACCTGAGGGAAAGGGAAAGAGAGAAGGAAGGGGAGGGATTCGGCCTCCCCCTTCCTTCTCTTTGCTTCCCCCTCCGGTGGATATGGTAAAGGGGGGGCGAATTGGACAAGGCCCCAAGTAGGATTCCTCCTACTTGGGGCGCCCCAAGGCTGCCCCTCCCCCTCCCACCTATATATACATGGGGAGGGGGCGCCTAGAACACACACCAACAATTGTTAGCCGTGTGCGGAGCCCCCTCCACACTTTATGCCTCCGGTCATATTCATGTAGTGCTTAGGCGAAGCCCTGCGTGGATCACTTTACCATCACCGTCACTGCGCCGTCATGCTGATGGAACTCTCCCTCGACACTTTGCTGGATCAAGAGTTCGAGGGACGTCATCAAGGTGAACATGTGTAGAACTCGGAGGTGTCGTACGTTCGGTGCTTGATCGGTCAGAACAAGAAGAAGTTCGACTAGATCAACCACCTTGCCAAACGCTTCGGCTTTCGGTCTATGAGGGTACGTAGACACACTCTCCCCCTCTCGTTGCTATGCATCTCCAAGATAGATGTTGCATGAGCGTAGGATTTTTTTTCAAATTGCATGCTACGTTTCCCAACAGTGGCATCCGAGCCAGGTCTATGCGTAGATGATATGCACGAGTAGAACACAAAGAGCTATGGGTGGTGATCGTCATACTGCTTACCACCAATGTCTTATTTTGATTCAGCGGTATTGTAGGATGAAGCGGCCTAGACCAACCTTACATGACCATGTTCATGAGACCGGTTCCACTGACAGACATGCAACTAGTTTTGCATAAAGGTGGCTGGCAGGTGCCTGTTTCTCCAACTTTAGTTGAATCGAATTTGACTGCGGCCGGCCCTTGTTGAAGGTTAAAACAACAAACTTGATAAATCACTTTTGTGGTTTTGATGCGTAGGTAAGAACGGCTCTTGCTAGAAGCCCTTAGCAGCCACGTAAAACTTGCAACAACAAAGTAGAGGACGTCTAACTTGTTTTTGCAGGCATGTTGTGATGTGATATGGTCAAGATATGATGTGATATACGTTGTTGTATGAGATGATCATGTTTTCTAAAAGTTACCAGCAACTGGCAGGAGCCTTATGGTTGTCGCTTTATTGTATAAAATGCAAACGCCATGTAATTGCTTTACTTTATCACTATGCGTTAGCGATAGTTGAAGAAGCAATAGTTGGCGAGACGACCACGATGCTACGATGGAGATCAAGGTGTCAACCGGTGACGATGGAGATCATGACGGTGCTTTGAAGATGGAGATCAAAGGCACAAGATGATGATGGCCATATCATGTCACTATGCTTGATACGTCTCCAACGTATCTATAATTTTTTTATTGTTCCATGCTATTATATTATCCATCTAGTATGTTTTATATGCATTTATATGCTATTATATATGATTTTTGGGACTAACCTATTAACCTAGAGCCCAGTGCCAGTTTCTGTTTTTTCCTTGTTTTTGAGTATCGCAGAAAAGGAAAACCAAACGGAGTCCAATTGACCTGAAAATTGACGGAGATTATTTTTGGACCAGAAGAAGCCCACGGAGCACCGGAGATGGGCTAGAGGAGTCCCGAGGCACCCACGAGGGTGGGGGCGCGCCCTACCCCCTGGGCGCGCCCCCTACCTCGTGGCCGCCTCGGAGACCCCCCTGACTTGTTCCCGACGCCAAAACCTCTTATATATACAGAAACCCCCAGAACATAACCTAGATTGGGAGTTCCGCCGCCGCAAGCCTCTGTAGCCACCAAAAACCAATCGGAGCCATGTTCCGGCACCCTGCCGGAGGGGGGTATCCCTCACCGGTGGCCATCTTCATCTTCCCGGCGCTCTCCATGACGAGGAGGGAGTAGTTCACCCTCGGGGCTGAGGGTATGTACCAGTAGCTATGTGTTTGATCTCTCTCTCTCGTGTTCTTGAGGTGGTACGATCTTGATGTATCGCGAGCTTTGCTATTATAATTGGATCTTATGATGTTTCTCCCCCTCTACTCTCTTGTAATGGATTGAGTTTTCCCTTTGAAGTGATCTTGTCGGATTGAGTCTTTAAGGATTTTAGAATACTTTATGTATGTCTTGCATGTGCTTATCTGTGGTGACAGTGGTATATTCACGTGATCTACTTGATGTATGTTTTGGTGATCAACTTGCGGGTTCCGTAACATTGTGAACTTATGCATAGGGGTTGGCACACGTTTTCGTCTTGACTCTCCGGTAGAAACTTTGGGGCACTCTTTGAAGTTCTTTGTGTTGCTTGAATAGATGAATCTGAGGTTGTGTGATGCATATCGTATAATCACACTCACGGATACTTGAGGTGACATTGGAGTATCTAGGTGACATTAGGGTTTTGGTTGATATGTGTCAGGTGTTATTCTAGTACGAACTCTTGAATAGATCGATCCGAAAGAATAACTTTGAGGTGGTTTCGTACCCTACAATAATCTATTCGTTTGTTCTCCACTATTAGTGACTTTGGAGTGACTCTTTGTTGCATGTTGAGGGATAGTTATATGATCCAACTATGTTATTATTGTTGAGAGAACTTACACTAGTGAAAGTATGAACCCTAGGCCTTGTTTCCTAGCATTGCAATATCGTTTGTGCTCACTTTTATCATTAGTAACCTTGCTGTTTTTATATTTTCATATTACAAAAACCCATATCTATTATCCATATTGCACTTGTATCACCATCTCTTCGCCGAACTAGTGCACCTATACAATTTACCATTGTATTGGGTGTGTTGGGGACACAAGAGACTCTTTGTTATTTGGTTGCAGGGTTGTTTGAGAGAGACCATCTTCATCCTACGCCTCCCACGGATTGATAAACCGTAGGTCATCCACTTGAGGGAAATTTGCTACTGTCCTACAAACCTCTGCACTTGGAGGCCCAACAATGTCTACAAGAAGAAGGTTGCGTAGTAGACATCAAGCTCTTTTTTGGCGCCGTTGCTGGGACGTGAGTGCTTGAAGGTATATCTTTAGATCTTGCAATCGAATCTTTTTTTTCTTGTTTTATCACTAATTTAGTTTATAAAAGAAAACTACAAAAAAAATGGAATTGAGAGTGCCTCATATGCTTCATCTTTTTAATGTCTTTTGTGAAAGTAAGGATTCCAATAATTGTGCTCAAGTGCTAGAGGAAGAATTACATAGAATGCTTGGCATAAAATATGTGAATGATGAGCATGATTGCAATGTCGTTTGTATGAATTCTTTGAATACCCATGATGCTAATGATATGCAAAGCCACAAGCTTGGGGATGTTATTTTGATGAAGATGATATGTTTAGTCCGCCAAGTTTTGATGAGAATATTTATTATGATGAAAGCATGCCTCCTATTTATGATGATTATATTAATGAAAGTGGGTTTGGAAGAGTTTCAACTTTAGGAAGTAATGATCCCACTATTTTGGAGGGTGTTGAATCTTATGATAATTATGAAAGTGGATTTGGAGAGGGCATGACTTTATTTAGTGATGAATCCAGTATTTCGGAAGAGGTTCCAATTGATTATGAGAATAAAGTTGCTATCTATGATGATTATTGTGATGACTTGTATTCTATTGAGAATAATGATAACCATGAAACTTGTCATCATTATTTTAGTTTTCAATTGGATTATGCCTCACATGATAATTATTTTGTTGAGTTTGCTCCCACTATTATTCACGAGAAGAAATTCGCTTATGTGGAGAGTAATAAAAATTCTATGCTTGTAGATCATGAAAAGAATGCTTTATGTGATGGTTATATTGTTGAATTCATTCATGATGCTACTGAAAATTATTATGAGGGAGGAATATATGCTTGTAGGAATTGCAATAATATCAAGTTTCCTCTCTATGTGCTTAAATTTTTGAAGCTATGATTGTTTTGCTTTCCTATGCTCGTTGATTGTTCCCATAAGTTGTTTACTCACAAAATCCCTATGCATAGGAAGTGGGTTAGACTTAAATATGCTAGTCATATTCTTCATGATGCTCTCTTTATGTTTCAATTTTTATCCTTTATGTGAGCATCATTGAAATCATCATGCCTAGCTAGGGGCGTTAAACATTAGCGCTTGTTGGGAGGCAACCCAATTTTATTTTTGTTCTTTGCTTTTGCTCCTTTTAGTAATAAATAATTCATCTAGCCTATTTTTAGATGTGTTTTTATGTTTTAATTAGTGTTTGTGCCAAGTAGAACCTTTGGGAAGACCTGGATGAAGTCTTTATGATCTTGCTGTAAAAAACAGAAACTTTAGCGCTCACGAGATTAGCTGCCATGTTTTACTGGAGAGTGATTTTAGGTTGATTCTTTTTGAAGATTATTAATAGACAAATTCCTCAGGTCCACCAATTTATTTCAGAATTTTTGGAGTTCCATAAGTATACGTTTGATACAGATTACTACAGACTGTTCTGTTTTTGACAGATTCTGTTTTCATTGTGTTGTTTGCTTATTTTGATGAATCTATGAGTAGTATCGGAGGGTATGAACCATAGAGAAGTTGGAATACAGTAGATATTACACCAATATGAATTTAGAATGAGTTCACAACAGTACCTAAGTGGTGATTTATTTTCTTATACTAACGGAGCTTACGAGTTTTCTGTTGAGTTTTGTGTTGTGAAGTTTTCAAGTTTTGGGTAAAGATTCGATGGACTATGGAATAAGGAGTGGCAAGAGCCTAAGCTTGGGGATCCCAAGGCATCCCAAGGTAATATTCAAGGACAACCAAGAGCCTAAGCTTGGGGATGCCCCGGATGGCATCCCCTCTTTCGTCTTCGTTCATCGGTAACTTTACTTGGAGCTATATTTGTATTCACCACATGATATGTGTTTTGCTTGGAGCGTCATTTTATTTTATTTTGTTTTGATTTCTGTTTGAATAAAATACCAAGATCTGAAATTATTAAATGTTAGAGAGTCTTCACATAGTTGCATAATTATTCGACTACTCATTGATCTTCACTTATATCTTTCGGAGTAGTTTGTCATTTGCTCTAGTGCTTCACTTATATCTTTTCAGAGCACGACGGTGGTTTTATTTTGAAGAAATATATGAACTCTCATGCTTCACTTATATTATTTTGAGAGTCTTAATCAGCATGGTAATTTGCTTTGGTTATGAATTTAGTCCTAATATGATGGGCATCCAAGAGGGATATAATAAAAACTTTCATATAAAGTGCATTGAATACTATGAGAAGTTTGATTCCTTATGATTGTTTTGAGATATGAAGATGGTGATATTAGAGCCATGCTAGTTGAGTAGTTGTGAATTTGAGAGATACTTGTGTTAAAGTTTGTGATTCCCGTAGCATCCACGTATGGTGAACCGTTATGTGATGAAGTCGGAGCATGATTTATTTATTGATTGTCTTCCTTATGAGTGGCGGTCGGGGACGAGTGATGGTTTTTTCCTACCAATCTATCCCCCTATGCGCGTAGTACTTTGTTTCGATAACTAATAGATTTTTGCAATAAGTATGTGAGTTCTTTATGACTAATGTTGAGTCCATGGATTATACGCACTCTCACCCTTCCACCATTGCTAGCCTCTCTTATGTCACGCAACTTTCGCCGGTACCATACACCCAGCATTACCTTCCTCAAAGCAGCCACCATACCTACCTATTATGGCATTCTGTAGCCATTCCGAGATATATTGCCATGCAACTTTCCACCGTTCTGTTTACTATGAGACGCTTCATCATTGTCATATTGCTTTGCATGATCATGTAGTTGACATCGTATTTGTGGCAAAGCCACCTTTATAATTCTTTCATACATGTCACTCTTGATTCATTGCACATCCCGGTACACCGCCGGAGGCATTCACATAAAGTCATATTCGTTCTAAGTATTGAGTTGTAATTCTTGAGTTGTAAGTAAATAAAAGTGTGATGATCATCATTATTAGAGCATTGTCCCAAGTGAGGAAAGAATGATGGAGACTATGATTCCCCCACAAGTCGGGATGAGACTCTGGACGAAAAGAAAAAAAAGAGAAAAAGGCCCAAACAAAAAAATAAAAAATGAGAGAAAAAGAGAGAAGGGACAATGTTTATCCTTTTACCACACTTGTGCTTCAAAGTAGCACCATGATCTTCATGATAGAGAGTCTCCTATGTTGTCACTTTCATATACTAGTGGGAATCTTTCATTATAGAACTTGGCTTGTATATCCCAATGATGGGCTTCCTCAAAATGCCCTAGGTCTTCATGAGCAAGCGAGTTGGATGCACACCCACTTAGTTTCTTTTTGAGCTTTCATACACTTATAGCTCTAGTGCATCCGTTGCATGGCAATCCCTACTCACTCAAATTGATATCTATTGATGGGCATCTCCATAGCCCATTGATACGCCTAGTTGATGTGAGACTATCTTCTCCCTTTTTGTCTTCTCCACAACCACCATTCTATTCCACCTATAGTGCTATGTTCATGGCTCACACTCATGTATTGCGTGAAGATTGAAAAAGTTTGAGAACATCAAAAGTATGAAACAATTGCTTGGCTTGTCATCGGGGTTGTGCATGATTTAAATATTTTGTGTGATGAAGATAGAGCATAGCTAGACTATATGATTTTGTAGGGATAGCTTGCTTTGGCCATGTTATTTTGAGAAGACATGATTGCTTTGTTAGTATGCTTGAAGTATTATTGTTTTCATGTCAATATTAAACTTTTGTTTTGAATCTTATGGATCTGAATATTCTTGCCACAATAAAGAAGATTACATTGATAAATATGTTAGGTAGCATTCCACATCAAAAATTCTGCTTTTATCATTTACCCACTCGAGGACGAGCAGGAATTAAGCTTGGGGATGCTTGATACGTCTCCAACGTATCTATAATTTTTTATTGTCCCATGCTATTATATTATCCATCTAGTATGTTTTATATGCATTTATATGCTATTTTATATGATTTTGGGGACTAACCTATTAACCTAGAGCCCAGTGCCAGTTTCTGTTTTTTCCTTGTTTTTGAGTATCGCAGAAAAGGAAAACCAAACGGAGTCCAATTGACCTGAAAATTGACGGAGATTATTTTTGTACCAGAAGAAGCCCACGGAGCACCGGAGATGGGCCAGAGGAGTCCCGAGGCACCCACGAGGGTGGGGGTGCGCCCTACCCCCCTGGGCGCGCCCCTACCTCGTGGCCGCCTCGGAGACCCCCCTGACTTGTTCCCCATGCCAAAACCTCTTATATATACAGAAACCCCCTCAACATAACCTAGATCGGGAGTTCCGCCGCCGCAAGCCTCTGTAGCCACCAAAAACCAATCCGGACCCTGTTCCGGCACCCTGCCGGAGGGTGGGATCCCTCACTGGTGGCCATCTTCATCATCCCGGCGCTCTCCATGACAAGGAGGGAGTAGTTCACCCTCGGGGCCGAGGGTATGTACCAGTAGCTATGTGTTTGATCTCTCTCTCTCGTGTTCTAGAGGTGGTACGATCTTGATGTACCGCGAGCTTTGCTATTATAATTGGATCTTAGATGTTTCTCCCCCTCTACTCTCTTTTAATGGATTGAGTTTTCCCTTTGAAGTGATCTGGTCGGATTGAGTCTTTAAGGATTTGAGAAAACTTTATGTATGTCTTGCATGTGCTTATCTGTGGTGACAATGGGATATTCACGTGATCTACTTGATGTATGTTTTGGTGATCAACTTGTGGGTTCCATAACATTGTAAACTTATGCATAGGGGTTGTGTTGTAGGGTGAAACCCTAGAGGGGATCTTTTCACACTTGGAGGGGGAAAAGAGGAAGAACACTCAAGAACACAAGGAACAAATCACTCAAACAAACCCAAATATCACATCCACTAGAGTAGCATACATGAGATCCACAAGATTACATGAACAGTTCAAGGAAAATAGCACTAGGTAAGTTCTTCCCACTAGGTGAGGTCTTGATCTTGATCTCCTCCAAGAGGAGGGCTTGATAATCCCAAGGATTCTTCCCAAAGAGGGGTCTTGATCTCCAAGAGGAGGAGGATACAAGGAGCAAAGCTCTCTTTGGTGTTCTAAAATACTTTGCTTACCCTCCAAAAGACCCAGGGGATGACCTTATATAGTATAGGGACGAAACAAGATGAGAGGGGGGGTACATGGACCAAAAGGCCCAACACACGCGGCAGGACCAGAGGGGTCCGGGCACCCGGGGCACCTCGGGCCGGGCACCCGGCCTACTCAGGGGGCGGCTGGGAGAGGCCGGGCACCCGGGGGCCCAAGGCCTGGGCACTCGGGGGTGCAGCTGGAGACCGGCTGGGGCATGGCCCGGCACCCGGGCCCTCAAGCCCGGGCACCCGGGGGTGGCACCCAGCATCTGGCGGAGCAAGGGCCGGGCACCCGGGGGCCCAAGTCCCAGGCACCCGGAGGTGGCAGGTGGCCGGGCGAGGGGCCCGGGCACCCGGAGCCCAAGTGACCGGGCACCCGGGGCAGGCATAGCAGCGCCCAGGTGAGGGGGACCGGGCACCCGGTGTTGGGGGGGGCGAGCACCCGGGGAGTCCAGGGGCTTTGCCTCCTTGCTCCCTTCTTCATTCTTCTTGTTCTCCTCTCCTCTCCCTTGCTCCGTGGATGCTCGAGTCTCCTTCTTTTCCTTCTCACGATCATCTTCTTGATGCCTAAGAATGCATAGCGAGTCTCTTTGAGGTAGAACCCAATTCTCATGTGAATCCGAAAGGAACTCGAAGAGGATAGAATGGACCTCGTTCTCGATGTTGCGTGCACGTGCTCTTGTCATTGGCCCTCTTGGTGCTTGTGGTGGTGATGGAGTGTCGGTGCGGGTAGTCGAGGGATGCTCCGCATCATCTCCCCCCCCCTTGGGAGAGATCCGTCCATGGATCGTGCTCTTCATCACCATGGTACTTGGCCAAGTCTTTGACATTGAAGATGTCGCTTACGTTGTACTTGTCATGTGGGATGTCGACCTTGTAGGCGTTGTCGTTGTAGCGTGCTAGCACCTTGAATGGTCCGTCGGCTCTCGGGAGTAGCTTGGACTTGTGTTCCTTGGGGAAGCGGTCCTTGCGGAGATGTATCCATACTTGATCACCCGGTTGGAACACCATCGGAGACTTGTTGATGTTGAGCTTGGAGGCTAGTCGTTGTACTTGGCGCTCGATCGTGGAACATGTTTCTTCATGCATCTTCTTGAGGTAGGTGGCTCTTGCGCTTGCGTCCATGTTTGCTCGTTCTTGAAGCGGTAGAGGGAGAATTTCCAATGGAGACAAAGGGTTGAAGCCGTAGACAACCTCGAAGGGGGACTTGCCGGTTGTAGAATGTCTTGCGCGGTTGTAGGCGTACTCGACGATGGGTAGGCACTCCTCCCACTCCTTGATGTTCTTCTTTATCAACACGCGTAGGAGAGTTGCAAGCGTCCGATTGGTGACTTCCGTTTGGCCATCGGTTTGAGGGTGGTACGCCGTGGAGAAGAGTAGCTTGATTCCGAGCTTGGCGCATAGCGTCTTCCAAAAGTAGCTTAAGAACTTGACGTCTCGATCCGACACAATTGTCTTTGGCACACCGTGCAACCTCAAGATTTCCCTACAAAAGAGATTGGCAACATGTGAAGCATCGTCTATCTTATTGCATGGGATAAAATGAGCCATTTTAGAGAAATGGTCCACAACAACAAATATGGAGTCCTTGCCATTTTGAGTCCTAGGTAATCCAAGCACAAAATCCATGCTAATATCTTCCCGAGGTTGATGTGGAGTAGGTAAAGGCATATGTAAACCATGGGATTGAGATTGTGACTTAGCTTTGCAACATGTAGAGCACTGGTTGGTGAAACGGGCGAAATCGCGAAACATCTTGGGCCAAAAATAGTTCTTGGAGAGCGTGGCATAAGTCTTGTCGCGTCCGAAGTGTCCCATCAGTCCACCTCAATGAGCCTCTTGCAAAAGTAACAAACGGAGAGAAGACTCGGGAATGCATAGTTTGTTAGCTCTCATAAGATAACCATCTTTGATATAATATCTTTCCCAAGAAGTATGCGTCACACACTTAGCATAAGGAGTAGCAGAAGTCACATCATGCTCATATAAATCTTTGATATGATCAAATCCAACAACATTCAATTCAAGTTGAGTAAGTAACATGCATTTGCGGGAAAAGGCATCCGCCACAACATTCTCTTTGCCCTTAATGTACTTGATCACATAGGGGAAAGATTCAATAAATTCACTCCATTTAGCATGTCATTTACTCAACTTGGTTTGGCCTTTAAGGTACTTAAGTGTCTCATGATCGGTATGTATGACAAACTCATGCAGTCTAAGATAATGTTCCATGTATGCAACACACGCACTAAAGCATACAATTCTTTATCATATATGGGGTAGTTAAGTTGAGCACCGGAGAGTTTTTCACTAAAATATGCAATAGCTTGCTTTTCTTGCATCAAAACTCCACCAATTCCATTACCACTCACATCACAATGAACCTCAAAAGTTTTGTCAAAGTTGGGCAAAGCAAGAATCGGAGCATGAGTAAGCAAAGATTTGAGCTCATCAAAAGCGGTTGATTGCAAAGGTCCCCAAACAAAAGGAGCATTTTTCTTACTCAAGGCATGCAACGGTGCGGTAATAGTGCTAAAATCTTTCACAAAGAGACGATAGAAACCCGCAAGGCCAAGAAAACTACGCACTTGTTGCAAATTGGTGGGTTGTGGCCAAGTTTTAATTGCTTCAATTTTAGACTCATCAACGTGGACACCCTTTGAGGAAACAACGAAACCCAAGAAAACAAGCTTGTCCACACCAAAAGTGCACCTTTTCATGTTTGCATTGAGATGTTCCTTGCGAAGAGTTTGCAAAACAGCCCGAACATGTTTTAGATTATCTTTGATGGATTTGCTAAAAACAAGTATGTCATCGAAGTAGACCACAACAAAAACTCCAATGTAAGGACGAAGCACAAAATGCATAAGACGCATGAAAGTACCGGGAGCTTCCGATAAACCCATAGGCATAACCAACAACTCGTACAAGCCAAATTTGGTTTTGAAAGCGGTTTTCCATTCATCACCTTCTTGTATGCGGATTTGATAATAGCCACTTTTAAGATCAATTTTTGAGAAAATGGTGGCACCGCTAAGCTCATCTAGCATATCATCTAGGTGAGGAATGGGATGCCTATAACGAACGGTGATAGCATTGATGGGTCTACAATCGGAGCACATGCGAAAACTACCATCTTGCTTGGGCACAAGTATAACCGGAACGACACAAGGGCTTAAGCTTTCACGTACATGGCCGTTGTCGATGAGTTGTTGTACTTGCCATTGTATCTCCTTAGTTTCTTCGGGGTTGACACGGTAGGGAGCCTTGTTCGGAAGAGGTGCTCGGGTGATGAGGTCGATCCTATGTTCAATGCCACGTAGAGGAGGAAGACCGGGAGGTAGCTCATCGGGGAAGACATCCTCGAATTCCTACAACAAGTTAGAAAACACTAGAGGAAGAGGATTAGGAGTGTTAGTGTTTGCCACCTCATCTTTGCATCGGAGAACAAAGTGGATGACACTCGATGGGTTCTCACACACTTCTCTCATCTCTCTTTTTGTGGCTAGAAGGACTAAGTTTTTCTCTCTTGGCGAAGAGGCGCTCAATTTTGGCTTGTGGCTCTCACTTTCTTTTTGGTGGATCACTCTCTCACTAGGATCTCCATGATGGGTGGATGCTTTCTTATCGGCGATCACTTGGCTTGGTGACATTGGTCGAAGCACATATTTCCTGCCTTTCATCTTGAAGCTATAGTAGTTGGTTCGTCCGTTGTGGATGACTCCATAGTCAAATTGCCAAGGTCGTCCCAAGAGTAGGTGGCACACCGACATAGGAACTACATCACACTCCAAGGTGTCCTCGTAGGTGTAGCGACCAGACCTCAAATGGTTTGTGCTGCTGTGCACCAGTGTCATCCCTGGATCAGTAATGCTGACACGCACAGTACAAATGGAGGATTTATAACAGAGTAGCAATCACACACTTATTACATCGAATATCTCCAAAGAGAATAAGTATGATAAATATGGCTTAAGGCCATCTAATAACGATAACAGCGGAAGACTTGGAAGATAAGTGAGTCCATCAACTCCAGCGGCATCACTGAGTATAAGACCACGACCTAAGGCACCTTAATCGTCATCTGAAAAGTCTGCAACATGAAACGTTGCAGCCCGAAAACGGCTCAGCACATAGAATATGCTGGCAATGTAACACATAGAGAATAATGAACAATAATAACACATAGAGTAGCAATCAGTTCCCAAAATCACATCCAAACCCTGCGATTCCAAAACAATGAGGTCTGAGCGGAAAACATGCCTACCAATGGCCAATGGTATCTGAAAACATCCTTGGGTTGCCATATACTCTGCTCCTGGCGAGGTTACTAACATAGGGGTTCTGAGAACTTTGGTGGACAGCTTAAACTTATTCACAAATCCCCTTGATATGTATGAATGCGATGCACCAGTATCGAAAAGAACGGTTGCAGTAAATGACTTAACCAAAAACTTACCTATTACTGCATCAGGCTGAGCTTTAACCTCCTCCACGCTCACGTGGTTCACATGCCCTTTGTTGAACGGGTTCGGCTTCTTCCCAGAGCTTCCATTGCCATTTCCATTTTGGGCTTCAGGACATTCATTGGCATAATGTCCATTCTTCTGGCACTTAAAGCAAGTGACTTGACTCAGGTCCCTCTTGGCTGGGGTAGATGGGTTGGTGCGGTTCTGTCCGTTGCTTCCTCCATTCCCATTACCATTTTTAGAGCCATTATGGTTGTGCGAACTACCTCCTCCATGGGTATGCTGAAACTGTCCTCTCGGCTTCGGGGTAAATCGTGGCTTCTGCTGAGCTCCTGAGTTATACTTCCCTTGTCCATACTTCCTCTTACGGTTTTCAATCTGCTGTTGCTTTCCTTCAATCATGAGAGCTCTATCTACCAGCTCCTGGTAGTTGTTGAAGGTTGCTACCATCAACTGCATACTCAGCTCATCATTCAGTCCTTCCAAAAACTTCTCCTGCTTGGCTGCATCTGTAGCAACGTCATCTGGTGCATAACGTGCTAACTTACTGAATTCCTCCAACATACTGGCCTACGGTGCGTCCTCCTTGGCGTAGGTTGCGAAACTCACGCTTCTTCATAGCCATAGCTCCTGCTGAAACATGAGCTGTACGGAAAGCTTGCTGAAACTGGTCCCATGTGACAGTGTCAATAGGGTGCGTGGCTGTATAATTCTCCCACCATGATGCTGCGGGTCCATCAAGCTGATGTGCGGCAAAACGCACTCTTTCCGCATCTGTGCATCCTGCAGTGGTCAACTCCCTTCCAACTTTGCGGAGCCAATCATCTGCAACAATCGGCTCGGTGCTACTGGAAAACACCGGCGGGTTTAGCCTTAAGAAACGGGCTAAGTAATCAACAGGTGGTGGTGGCGGTGGGTTGTTGTTGTTGTTGTTGTTGTTGCCTTGGTTCTGCACTAACACTTGCATCAGGGCATTCTGTTGCTGAATCAACTGGGTGATCTCTGGTGGGAAAACAAATCCGGTATCGCGTCTCGGAGGCATCTGATAGGTTTAGAAAAGATGAGAGTTAAGAATAGAATGAGGTCTAGAGAGAAAACACTACCCATATGCTCATGAGACAAATTCAATCAATATCACTCAATCAATTCAAACAAGGCAAAACAATCGATCTAACTAGCGTTACAGAGTGCTTGAACTATACTATTAAATGGGGGAAAACTACTACTGATATGGTGGTCTAATAAAATAATTCTAATCCGTTGAAGACTCCATGATGTCTGCTCCGGCTTCATCAACCCAGTCATCTTCACTTGGTTCCGAGTTGGTGTCGTCGATGATGATGTAGTTATCCGGACAAGTGCATTCGTCGACTTCTGCTTTTGACACTGGATTTCCCATGAATACTCCAATCTTCTTCTCCAGGTCGTCATTCTTCCCTACTAGTGCGTTGATTTCCTCCAAATAATCTTCGCGTGTAGCTTTGAGTTCTTCTTGGAGCTCCTTGATCTTGGTTAATGCCTTCTTCAGTTCTTCCTTGTCCGTGCACATCTGGTTCTCCTGGCGACGAATATGTTGGTTTTGCTCCTGGATGAAAGCTGCAATTGATCCATCCTTCTTGGTTCTGATCATCTCCCATTGCGCGTCTCGGCGTCCACAAATTTGATAAATTGTATCCTTAAGCTCCTAGTGATAGACTTCTCCAATGCGTCCCATGGCGATGTGTGCGGCCATGCTCTTCCCTAAACTCCAAGTTGGTGCTTCAAAAACCAATCTTATGGCACAAACCATCCTTCCTGGAATGAGAACTTGAATCTTCCAGCTCTCCTCTTCGGGTAATGTGGCGTTGTAGGTTCCGGTGATGCTTGGTGTTCCTATGTTCAAGTACTTGGTGACTTCCTTCAAGTGTCGACCAAACGGCGTGTCTTCATCTGGTTGCATGAACTTGCTCCTTGCATTCGCCATTCCTAAAAGAGTAGAAAGTGAAGAGGGGTCAGAAATGAGAAGAGAGAAGCTTTCTAGGGCTTAAGCTTAGTGGTCGTGTCCTACAGTCAGCGTGTGCTCTGATACCAACTTTGTAGCGACCAGACCTCAAATGGTCTGTGCTGCTGTGCACCAGTGCCATCCCTGGATCAGTAATGCTGACACGCACAGTACAAATGGAGGATTTATAACAGAGTAGCAATCACACACTTATTATATCGAATATCTCCAAAGAGAATAAGAATGATAAATATGGCTTAAGGCCATCTAATAACGATAACAGCGGAAGACTTGGAAGATAAGTGAGTCCATCAACTCCAGCGGCATCACCGAGTATAAGACCACGACCTAAGGCACCTTACTCGTCGTCTGAAAAGTCTGCAACATGAAACGTTGCAGCCCGAAAACGGGTCAGCACATAGAATATGCTGGCAATGTAACACATAGAGAATAATGAACAATAATAATGCTATACTACATGCATATATGGCTGGTGGAAAGCTCTATGGTTACAGTTTTGCGAAAAGCCAATTTTATCCTACTTCAAAGGAATAAATTTTATTTAACTATCATGGTGGTTGTGAAACATTGAGATGGTTGACAGCATCTCAATCCCAATTAAATGTCATCAATAACCCAACAAAGTTAATTAGAAGTAACATAGTGATGAGATTCACATGATAATCCAAGTACTAGATACTCAAGTTGTCCATAACCGGGGACACGGCTAACCATGATTAGTTTGTACACTCTGCAGAGGTTTGTGCACTTTTCCCCACAAGACTCGATCTCCTCCGTTGTATTTCTCGCACTACATGGTGTTTGAGAAACGGATGACCGAGACATAGTCTTTCAGAAGTGTTTGCACCTTACGTATGGGTAGACAGTTACACCTACTTTCCCCTACATCTGCTAGTCTACCACTGTAAGAGTTCACACAACTTAATCAACTATGCTAGAGCCCATAATAGCTTGCGGCTGCACACGGAAGTTTCTAGCATGAATAATATTATGATCCCTTTGAACCTGGGTGGCGGTCCAAAAGAAAAACAGGCAATCCTGGAATACCCAGGTACCTCAATCCACCCAGATGTGAATTTTAGTTGCCACCTTAAGTAAACCATTAATTAACAATCTCACATCTGTCATGGAAATCTCTCAAACCCAATCCACGTCTACGAGCATAGCATGGCAATATAATAGCAAACGTAGAAGTAACTCCCAAGGGTTTGAAAGTAAAACAGGTAATAGGCACTACCTCAACTACTTCCCAATACCCAAAATTTAATTAGATCCTAATCATGCAATTGTTTGAGGAATAGATCTAATGCAATAAAAACTGGGTATGGAAGGTATATGATCAAAGTGTTACTTGCCTTGCTGATGATCCGCAAAACCTAGCGATTCGAAGTAACAAGCGGCACACTCCGGGTACTCTATCGCAAACAAACAAGCATACAATCAGTACTCATCTAATGCACAAGTAAAACTCGAATGAAAGATCCAACCAGAAAGTTCAACTTAAGAACTCCGGTTTGCAAAAAGAATCAACTCGAAAGAAGCAACGAAAGTCAAACTGCGAAAGAAACAAGCTTCATTTACTAATATGGATCTAGGTCAAATTTTACTGTCGCAAAAACTTGTTTGAGTAGGTTAAACGGAAAGAGAATTTCGAGACGAAACTCTAGGCGCTTGAATCGCCTGATTCCGATAAACGAGCGAGAAGTTAAACAGAAACGAAGATTCGATCAGAAATCGAATCTGAGAAAATAACGGAAAAATCCGACGAAAAAGAAAAATGGGCGAACGGTTAAAGAACGGATGTTCGTTAACAGAGAAAAATCGACGAACGCGTTCGTTAAAACGAACGGTTCGGTGAACGCTCGCAAAATAATAAAACCGAAAAAAAACCGATCTAGGGTTTTTTTTAAACGAAGGGTTTTTTTAACAAAAACCGGCAACGAACGAGGCGAGGCAGTACCTCGTCGGGGGCGGCTCCGGCGGGGCTCCGGCGAGGCTCCGGCGATGGCGGC